>NC_081541.1:14889979-14894819 GCF_901000735.1 Corylus avellana
TGTATCTTATCGTCTACGATACCGACAAGTTCTAGAAAATATTAAAGGATGACCAAGATATTTTGAAAGCGAATTGAGAGAGAAAAAGCATGAGTTGAATTGGTAAACATAGACTGCCATGAAACTGATTATTAATTTGGAGTGGCAAGCAAGAGTAAAAAAAAATTTTGTTACTCGGCAAGCAATAAGCATAGTGATGTGGTTAGACAACTATATAAAGAGGTGAAATGGAGGTGACAGAATACAATTAAGCTTCTAAGTTTTGTGCTTTTAATTTCTTCTCTATGGCTACCGTCTTTGAAACAAGCAATAGATCCTCAATGGCTGCTATCGTGCTACTTCTGGGACTCTTGGTGGCAAACCTTGGCACAACAGGTCTACTCATCATCATCTCTCTCACTTTGTTCCTCTGCAACTGTATATATATATATATATATATATATGCTTGTTTATGTTGATTTGCCTTTATGCATTAACTTCTGCAACAAACGTACGTATAACATTTCTTACAAGTTTTCTTGAATTTCTGATGCCTGATTGCAGCATGGAACTCCTTTTCTTTAATGTTTTTCCTTTCAATGAGACCATGATATAAAATGTTGCAAAATCATTTAGACCCAAAAGCTTAATTTGTCTATTGGTTTGAATCTAATTATTTATTATAGGAGAAACTTCATTTAACCCCCTGAATTGTCACCACTTTTGCAATATTTTCCCTAAAGTTCAATTTCTCTCAAATGAATGTATATGTCACCCATCCGTTACGATTTTCCGTTAACTCCTAACTATTAAAATTCCCAAAATACCCCCATTTGTTTTAAGAGAAAAAATAAAAGTTGCAAAGATTAAGGCATTGGTCCGAATTTAACGGTATTTGCAAAGATACTCATGCCTCAATCTTTGCAAAAATTTTAAATATTTTTTCCAAAAAAACAAAACCGGGGGTATTTTGAAAATTTTGTTAGAATTTAATAAAAAAATCCTAATGGAAGGGAACATTGAAAAAAAAAAATTAAAAGTTTGATATACTAAATTGAGAAGTTTTGAACTTTAGAGGAGACATTGCAGAACATAATGACATTTCAGGAAGCGGGGTAAGTAAAGTTTCCCTTTAAGTCCTCTCAAATGTGATGTGGCATTTAAAATCACCAATAGATCAAAATTTAATAATGATCATCTCAAATTTAATGGTGATTTTAAAAGTCACTTCATATTTGAGAGCACTCTACTCCTCCGTATATTATTACTCATATTATATTAACCATATGCTAAAATGGATTTTGGAATGCATGCAGGTGGAGAATCGATAGGGATTTGTTATGGAATGATGGGCAACAATCTAGCATCCACTTCAGAAGTAATATCTCTCTACACATCCAACAACATCAAGCGAATGAGAATCTATGATCCCAACCAAGCAGTTCTGCAAGCTCTTAAAGACTCCAACATTGAGCTCATGCTTGGCGTTCCAAATTCAGACCTTCAAAGCCTTGCCGCCAACCCTTCCAATGCAAATTCATGGGTACAAAGAAATGTGCTCAGCTTCTGGCCTAGCGTCAGATTCCGATACATTGCTGTTGGAAATGAAGTCAGCCCTGTCAATGGCGCCACAGCTTCGCTGGCTCAGTTTGTTCTCCCTGCGGTGCGAAACGTATTCAATGCAATCAAATCTGCGGGCCTTCAGGACCAAATCAAGGTCTTCTTTTGAAAATTTCAACTTCCCTTCCATTTGTGTCTTCCACAACTTTGTCGCACAATGAAAATCTCAAAGAATTTTTTGTGCTTTATATAGACATGTCTTTCACTATATATTTGTTTAGAGCATGGTTGTGATTGTGTTTGGGAAATAGAGCTTTTAAGTAAAAAAATGTTTTTTAACAAAAGCTTCATTTTTTTGCTTTTGCTAAAAGTGTGTTTTGGTCATTTTTAGACTTTTTAGATCCTTAAAAGCGCTTTTAATTTTTTTTACCAAACAGATACTTTTTTAGAGCATGTTTGAGATTGTGTTTGAGAATAGAGCTTTTAAGTCAAAACAGTTTTTTAACAAAAGTTTTATTTTTTAGCTTTTGCTAAAAGAGCGTGTTTTAGTTATTTTTAGACTTTTTAGATCATTAAAAGCACTTTCAATTTTTTTTTACTAAATTGGTACTTTTTTCTTCTTCAAAACGAACTTTTTGAGTAGTAAACGTACTTTTAGACCCTTCAAACGCAAACCCAAACAAGCCCTAAGAGATATAATCAAAATCGCCTTAGAGCCTATTTGTGATTGCGTTTGAGAAATAAAGTTTTTAAGTCAAAAAGTATTTTTTAGCAAAAGCTTCATTTTTAAACTTTTACTAAAAGTGCGTTTTGACCATTAAAAATGTTTTAATTTTTTTACCAAAAAAGTATTTTTTTTCTTCTTGAAACGAACTTTTTGAATGTTAAAAGTACTTTTAGACCTCTCAAACGCAATCTCAAACAAGACCAACTAAGTCTCGATCATCTCATACACTAGTTTTGTGTTCTTCTTTGTTTAATTCCGAAATTCTCTCAACTTTATTATTTTCTAACAGGTTTCAACTGCCATTGACATGACGTTGATCGGAACCTCGTACCCCCCGTCGCAGGGGGCTTTCCGGGGAGATGTGAGGGCATATTTAGACCCCATCATCGGCCACCTTGCATATGCCAAGGCACCATTACTAGCAAATGTGTACACTTATTTCAGCTATGCAGGGAATCCACGTGACATATCTCTTCCCTACGCTTTGTTTACTTCCCCATCGGTTGTCGTATGGGATGGGCAGCGTGGATACCAAAACCTTTTTGATGCGTTGATGGATGCACTGTACTCTGCCCTTGAGAGGACTGGAAATCCTCTGGAGGTTGTGGTGTCGGAGAGCGGATGGCCGTCGGCCGGCGGGGTTGCTACCACCGTTGATAACGCACGTGCTTATTACTCGAATTTGATCCGGCACGTCAAAAAGGGCACGCCCAAGATCCCTGACAGGGCAATAGAGACTTACCTGTTTGCCATGTTTGATGAGAATCAGAAACCGCAAGAGCTGGAGAAACACTTTGGGGTGTTCTTCCCAAATAAACAGCCCAAATATTCCCTCAATTTCAATGGAGAAAGAATAATCTGGGAGGGTGTCGATGTTGATCAGTATAATGCAACAGTTTCCCTTAAGAGTGAGATGTAAGAATACTGCAAGCATAGGATCGGAGCTCTTTCCTTTTGTGTTTCTTGGTCTTTTTAATAAAAGAATCCACCGCTTGTATTCTTTTTGTGTTTCTGGAAAAATTAGAAAAAACAAAATAAAAAAGGATGTGTGGCTGCTGGGATTCGAGCCCAGGTCTCCACGGCCACAACGTGGAATTCTTACCACTAAACTACAGCCACATCCATGTACAATACAACCATCAATGTATATCTATTCTAAATATATATGAGACGCAGCCAGCAAAACGTAATCCAGTCTCATCTTAAGTACTCTGGATGAAAAGGATTCAATTTTTTGTTTAAAATTAATTTATAAAGTCATTATTATTGCATAATCTAATTTCATTTCAAACATTAATCGGGAGTCAAAGGTAGTAGATTTGTAAATTGTAATTATTGTTTATTATAGATGTATATATACTCTCTAATTCTAACTTTTGTATTAAGTTTTACAAGGGGGATCTCCAAGGGACATCTTAATCCCTTGGGTGTAGGGCTAATATTGGACCAAATGCTTATTTCTAAAACTATACCAAGTAATACTAGGGATCATCTTTTTATCCTCCTAAAGTTGATGTGGCTTGCAAAATCACTATTGGATCAAAATTCAATTATGATTCATCTAAAATTTAATGGTGATTTTAAAAGCCACATCAACTTTAATAGAATAAAAAAATGATCCATAACATTACTCAACTATATCTATTGTAGTTTAGGCATTTTATGCGAAGGATTTGGGTTAAGTAACAGTTCAAATTTAATTTCTTTACCACACTTAAATCGAATTCTTAATTAAAATCAGTTGGGTTGTAGGTAAATCTCAAAGGAATAATCATATTAAGTAAATTTTTATATAACTGTTATACAATTGAGATGATATGACAGTTAAAATCAATTTTTTTTGTCAATAATGACTTTTAAAAAAGAAAAATCAACGACTAAATTTGACCGTCACGTCATTCCAAAGTGGCATGTTCATTAATGATTCTTGATAAAGAAAGTTGGTGTCCTTATTCTATTTGAATCAGGAGGTGTGTAATTGGGCGGTTTGCCTTTATGTAATCCGATTTACACAAGGAAAAGAGTAAAAATGGACAAGCTATTATCTTATTATTTTGACCTTTTAAGTATGCTATTATGTCACTTTCACAATAAAAACATAATTAATACATATATCATAGGATTGGAGAAACGAATAATTTTTATTTTTTTTATTACATATCAAATAACTATAAAATAACTTATCAAATCAATATTTTGGGGAGGGGGATTCGAACTAGTGAAATCCACTTCATTAGGCGTGGTCCACAGCTAATTACAATCTTCATAATATCAACTTTACATATCATGTTGCTCACTTATAATTTTACATAAAATCATATCATATCATATTTTTTTCTCCCTAAACCCGCCAAAAACAAAAATAATGGGTTGGCACGTTTATAATCCAAACCCTATAACTTCGTGTCGTGCTCGTGGCTCGTGTCAAAATTGACAATCCTACCTATAGGCCTAGCCCTCTCTGCTTAGGGCTAACAATTGAGATATTGTCACATGAGGCTACACCCTCTACGGTGCGTTGTACTACTTTCTAGAAAAAATTCTTAAATATTATTTTATACGTAGTAACAGTGA
>NC_081541.1:14894919-14898549 GCF_901000735.1 Corylus avellana
GAGGGATGAAATTGCAGCTTGTTGTGAGAAGCATCCAATCTCACTCTTGTCTTCACCAAACACCCCCAAAGACACCATTCCATCAACCCTTTAGCACAACCATCTTCTAAAATCTCACCCAAAACCCAAAGAAAAGTAATTTCTCAACCAAAACCCACCAAACGAACCCACACCACATCGCAACATCTCTTTCATGGCTTGCGCTACCATCAACCCCTACAACCCACAACACCTTAGACTACAAAGCACCACACCAAGCCGCCTCCCAGCCCCAGATCGCAGCACCGTAATCCCAGCCACCAACCCAGAAATTGCCACACCAAATCCTCCAGCGTCTTTGAATCAATTACTTCCTAGTTGGCATCCATATTCGAGTCTCAATCTTGGAAGACTGCTACATCCTCTGTATTTCGAAAAAGTCTATTTTCTGAGGTTGAGGTTCTCACAAAGGAGAAGAAGATTTGTCTTCTTCATGTGGCTGAGAAAGGGAAAAAAAATAATAAAAAAATAAAAATAAAAAGGCCACTTGATGCTCCTTATGTCTACATGTTTTCTTTGGGCTTTGCTTGAAAATCTTGACAAATCTCCAACTTTTGTCAAAAAATAAAAAAGAAAAAGAAAGAGTTGTTGATGCTTTTGGTGAGACACTCATTAAAGAAGCCTTTGAGTAAAGCCTGAATCACTTTGGATGAGAGGATTTCAAGAGATTTTTTGGATTCAAATATTTTTCGGTGCAAGTATTCTTGCATGGTCATGGTCGTGGAGTTGTTATGAGCTTTGATCATTTCTACGATAGTGTTACGAGTCCACAATCCGGTGAATATATATAAATGTTACAAACCTTGGGTAGAACTCACCCTTGAAAACTGGCTTACAAGGGAAGGGTGCCTAAGAGCTTATACACATGGTCAAGATTGGACTTAACTCATGTGAGCACTACGCTTACATGGCCGACGTCCACGGCGACCCACTCTATCGACACTAACTTGATGGTAGCCATTTCTCTTTTGGTGGCTCCACTCACCTATTAGTATTTTAGTCTAGCCCATAAGTCACCCATTCTGTGACTCGAGACATGGTAACTAGCTTTGATGCCAAATGTTACAAACCTTGGGTAGAAGTCACCCTTGAAAACCGGCTTACAAGGGATGGGTGTCCAAGAGCTTATATACACATAGTCAAAGTTAGACTTAAATAGTGTGGGACATTAGAATCGTAACAATATGCATCACTATAAAATATCATTTGCACAATTTATTCACATCACATAGTTCATGCATAAATCATTTCATATTTGTCATTATACATAATGTTAAGAATGACCTGGGTTTTTCTTTGGAAAATATTGCATAACCTCATACATAAATGTCTCAAGTCAACATTCATAAAAATACTAGCACAAACATAAGCTTCCTTACCTCAATCACTTTTATTTATTTTGTCTTCACCATAGCATACCGTCCTTATCATTGTGATCAATCCCTTAAACGTCCTATGAAAGCCTCTATTTGAAGACCTAAAATCGTGTCATAGAACTTCCTTAATTAATAGGTCATATAAAAACCTTAGCTTCAAAGGACAACCAAATTCCTTAATCTCTTCAACAAACTTCTCAAATTCATCATTCTCATTTCCAGAACCATCTAGCATTTCTTACTTTAAAATTAGTGCTAAACCCCGAATTAATGACCTAAACTATATCTACATTACTTGTATTACTTACTCTCCATTAACCTTCAAATAATTTATGCTTTATTTAGTTTGAGCCTAATTCCTCAAATCCCAAATGTACCAAACCCTTTTTCATAATGGATTAAGAGTCTATTTAAACTTTCCCAAATCCCCCTTGCAAAACCTATAGTAAAATGATCTATTTATTTCGACCAAAACATATCCCAAACATTCAATTTCAACTAGACAATGATCATATAGGATATGTTTTGGATGGTTTTGGGTTTGGAGAAGCACCCAGCAATTCATCTTTGCCTAATCTGATAAACTTTTGAAAATATGTCATGTGAGCTTTATCATATGACATTTCATCATGTTGTATGTGATTCTCAGCAATAGGAAGATTTGAAATTGCATCACGAAGAAGAAGCTTTTAAAAGCAAGCAACCGTATTCGTCTCGAACTCTAAAGGAATAACTCCTCTCATAAAAAGATCATTGGTTGGCAATAGGAATTGAGGCAATTTCTCATGAGGACAAGCCTCTCATATGAAAACACGCATATGAAATGTAAGAAGCTTGTATGCACCTGTTTTCGTCATCCCATTCAAACTTGATAGGTCATCGTTATCAGACAACCCAATGCATATCGTCCAAGAAGTCCATTTGCAAACTTTATGATGTTAGCTACATTTTCTATTAAAACAAACTTCGGTTTTAGATGTTGTATTAAATTTATATAAACCTCGAAGTTTTTTATTTTTCTTGTCATCCAATAGATTATCTTTATTTATAAAGCGATTAAACTTACTTTCCTTGAAAATGAGGCCTAACATATATCACATCAACGTCATTGGTAGAATGTAATATCTTTGAGTTGTAACTACAAGTGACAAAAATATTTTATAGTTTCCCTACAATTACCCGATCCCTAAAGTGGCTCCCAAGTGTCTTCATCAACACCATAACATTTCCAAAACATTTTTTCCGTGCTAAATAATTTATCTTATAGGATATTTCATCTTTCTATCTACACTTGAGAAGTTGAACTTGGGAGGGAAGATGCATGACATTCTGCCATGGAAGAATTTTTTTTAACAAGGTAAAATTTGATTTTCAATATATTTGGCCCCTACCCATTAAAATATTTGGCCACTCATTCGAAATTTGGGCCTTACTCCTTAGATAGAAAATTTGATTTCTCAAGGCATGAGATGGCACTACAAAATACAAAAAAAAAGAGGTTTTTGTTGACCAATAGTTTCTGACGTGTCAAGATGCTTGACACGTCAGAAACCTTTTTTGACGTGTTAGTATTGACGTGTGTGTCAAAAATTGGCACGTCAAAAATTCTTTTTTGACGTGGCAATTTCCCCACGTCAATAATTTATTGACGTGTCAATTTCTAACACGTCAATAAATTATTGACGTGCCAAAAAGTGGCACGTCACTAAAATTTTTTTAAAAAAAAAAAATTCAAGAAGTTTTTTTTCAATTAAATTTACTTGATGTTTAATTTATTATCAAAAATTCAGTTGCAACTTAAAGCCCATATAAATCCCTACAAATGTTGAACACCCATATATATGTAACTATTGAAGGAAAATTCTCAAAATCTCATCATGAATTCACTACACAAGTACTCCGATCTCTAAACATCCGGTAGAAATTCCTAAAATACTTCAAACCCCCAAATAATGTGGAAGAAGAAATCTAAAAGTGGGTTAGCAAATTTAACAAAAAGAAAAAAAAAACTTCTATATAAGAGACTAATAAATATAAAATAACTCAAATTCAAGCATTTATACCTTAAAATTCCCGAATATTCCAACCCCTTCCCTTCTCTCTCCATTTCTCTTTCTTCTTCACCTTTTCTCCTCTTCTCTCGCAGGTTCCTTCTCTTCTTTTCTTTTATTTTGTTTAAGCTACAAACAAGGGAGGTGGGCGTGAGAAGTAGAAG
>NC_081541.1:14898649-14915413 GCF_901000735.1 Corylus avellana
AATCTTCAAGCGCCAGAAAATTCTCTCCTCACCCTCCATGGCAACAATGTTGCTTATCTGCTTGCTCAGGTATGTATCTTCCATTCTCAGCCTATTTGGATCGCTCTCATCCGTGCAAACTTCCAGGCATTCGAAATATGCAGTGTAGGATAAGAGAGCATCGTTGAAACGGCAAAAGAAATCTGGTGAATTGTGATCTGCATCAGCTTCTATGATCACCATGACACATGGGTTGAGGTCTCTAAGCACTTTGAGCAGAGATTCCAAGCTTCCAGGCTCCCTTATCATATGATTCAGCGGAACAGGGGAATAGACAGCAACAGCTTCATCAGACATTGTCTCGAACATGTCTTTGCTGAGATCTTTGATGTCTTTTACCATAATTATTTGGAATGAAAAGGGTATGTTAAAGTGTCAGCAAAACGGGCGAGTCTTTTCCCTGTCTCCTCAATCCTCTGTTTTGATGATATCCCAATTGCAGTTACTTTGAGAAGCTCGATTGGGCATCCATGGCGAGTTGCAAGGGCCTGCATAAGCACTATGCATTGAGCTCCAGTTCTGATTGCAAGGTCAATATAGTGAACCCTTTTCACAGAAGCCACACTTTCTACAATTGCTTGGATTCCTGCAAACTGAGTAATTTGGCTGAAGGGAAGGTGAAGATAACATGCAATGATGGTAAGATTCCCGTACGCCATTGTCTCTTCTTCTTCACTACTACTCTTCGAGCCCTTTAATGCATTTCCCCCTGCTTCTCTATCAATCCTCTGTTGAAGGGCTTTGGTAAAATAATGAACGGTTCTTTGAACTGAGCTTCCTGTCTTGGAGGACAAGAAATCACAGAGGCTTAGCAATCTGCTTCCTTCATCATGTTCTTGCTTGGCAACCTTCTCTGCAGAAGCTAAAAGAAGACATGCAAGTTCCACATCAATGGTTTCTTGGTGGGAGAGACCAAAAACATGGTTTTGGATTAACACTTCTTTCGCTATTTTCATGACATCTTCCGCTGATAATCTACGGACAATGCCCATGGTTTCAAGTGTTTTGAGGTTGGACTGTGAAGTTTTTCTTGGCGACCTCTGTCTCTCACTTTGGATTCCACAGTCCACGCTAATATATATAAAAAAAATCTGGAGTTTATCGACTAAATTGTGAGCAAAAGAATTGTTTAATAGCATATATCGCTGTCCGGACGAGTATAACAAGGATTTGAGGAAATATGCTAAGAACAGCAGCCAGCAATGATTCGCATATCAAAAGAAAGTGAGAATGGAAAAGACAGAGAAAGCCGCAACTTATTCTTGCCTTCACAAATTATATCCAAACAAGTCAGAAAGTGAAAAAGAAATTGAGTACTCAGACAAGTTCAAAAAAGTAAAGCAAACGTCACAGGCATGTGTGGTTATCATCATGACTTGCAGCTTCACATTGGCCTGTCAAATAAAATATATCAGGACTGGCGAGTGGATGTGATTATAAATAGATGATGATGTAGTGTGACGTCGTCGGTCACAGAGATAAACAACAAATAAAAGAATCAATTCTTCTTAAAAATCTTGAGTATATTAAGGATTTAACTGAGTTCTTTTAAAACACAAGAGTCTATCAAAAAATTGAGGACAAAAGATAAAAGAAAATTAAACTCTAAGCTTTCTTATTAAAAAGAGAAATACTAGGGATAGTACATCTTTTACTAACAGATGTTTACTAAACTGATGTGTCGCTCATTCATTGGAAAAAAACAAAACAATTAATTAAGAGAAACGTAATGAGTACTAATGAATGAGCTACACATCAGTTTAGTAAGTCTATGTTAGTAAAATATGTAGTACTCCTAGTATTTTTGTAACGACCTCGATGGGCAAGTCAATTAACTAGTAATTGATCCCATGGTTTGTCTCTCAGCTCTATCCCTCATGGGACAAGTCTCAGGGATTTCAACCTCTCATAGACAAGAGACCTCAGCGGAAGACTTTCTAAACTATAGAAATAAAGAGCATTACATACACAACCACACATTCATACACCAGAGTAAACAAAATACCTCATAATATAAAAATAATCATCAAATGTACCAGTCATCAAATCATCATCAAATAAGGTTACAACTCATAATATAATTGTCTTAACAAAAGATCAACAGATCAAATTCTAAGTTTAAGCAAAACTAAAGAGATAACAATCCCGATCATGTCTGCTCGGGTGGTTCCTCCATCAGTTCACATAGAATGTAACCAAACTGGATCCAAGTCCTTAAAAATTACTCGAATCAAATCATGCGCGATCACCCACGTCTACTTCAAAGGCACCTTCCTCTAAGCTAGCTAAACCGTGCAATTATTCGTAATGGAGGGGGAAAAACATAAAATAAAGGGGTAAGTTTAAAAACTTAGTGAATGTTAACGCATATAATGCTCATGCTAGTTTTTGTAATGAACTCTGGTTTTTATAAAGTATGCAGCAGTTCTATCATGATAATTTCTCATAGACGTGATATAGATATATGATATATGCATATGATATAAAGTAACAGTTATAGTTCAATAGTATGGTCTACCCGAGATATTACATCTTCTCAGCAGAGTTGGCGCTGTCCCAAGTGACCTGTAATACAATCTCAGTGCCCCAACCATTGTATGTTACCGTACATAACACTAGCAGCACGACCGAGTCCGACCTCGGGTGGACCACATCGCTAATGATGTTTGTCCTGTAGTGACCATCCATTAAGGCTGCACCAGCCACGAAACAACTATTAGATCCAAGGCCCATATAACACACACCTTTGACCATAAAGTTAACATGTATAGTAAGCCATGGCCATTATACCACACGTACTAGTGTACCATGTCATACGATGCAATTTATCTTGTCTGTATTTTACATACACGCTTTTTACAAGCCTCACTTTGTTAACATATTCAGCACAACGTTTTTTCTCAAAAATGCTTGAGTTCATGTGCAACAAGTATAAATCGTAAGAGTTGCAAATATGCATATTTTGGTACACAAAATAGACGTGCAGTCATGGAAAATAACATCGAGTATTATGTGAGTTAAAACTCACCTGGGTCGATTAAATCCTCTGATCACTCGTTCAACAAGTTCGGGTCCTCCAAATCTGTAGAAAACCTTCTATTAGTCCTAGGTCTGACTAAAACAACCCTAGAGCATGAAAACAGGAGCTATCGGATGGCCGACCAAAATAGCGTTTCCTGTAACGCTTCTGACCGTACGTTCAGGCTCGATGCCGTACGTCCGCCCAGAATATTTCAGGTAGAACCTTATTTTGTCCATTCATCTTCGTATCCTCCCATATCAATTTCTAAAGCCTACCAAAAGGTCTTCTAAGACTACCTCTCTCAAAACAATGTTCCCATGCAATAGAAAACATAATGTAATGCTAAACCCAACTCTAAACAACATCAAAGGTATAATATGTCTAAGTTTCAAACCGACGTCTAAGCTACTCTAGAAAGCATTAAAAGAGCATAACGACTTAGAGAGAAAAGTTAGGCGCATAAGGTTACCTCCTAGAAGCAACCTTCAAGAAAACACCTCTCCTTCTCCACAAAACACACAATCTCACAAGAACACATTCACAAGAGGTTTCTAAGAGCCTGTGGGCGAGTTGGAACAAGAAAAGGGCGAGGGTGGGGTGAGTATTTATAGAGGAGAAAAGCTAGAGACGCTCACCAACTCTCCTAAAAAGTAGCGGACATCCGGTACTATTGGGGCATACGTCTAGTTCTATTTACCCAACGGTTCAAAGGCTGTATTATACATCCAAGTATTATCCATAGGTTTTATAAAAAGTAGCGTACGTCCGATGGTCCCCCATCGTACATCCTTGTATTATTTGCAGGCGTACGTACGGTGGTCTCCCCGCGTATGTCCTCTACTAACGACAGGAGCATCCGGCAACCCTAGCGTACGTCCGGTCATAAAGTCCAAAATACCCAAAGTGCCCTTCCAGCTGTTCCTAGTGACCCAAAACCTAAATTAATCATTTAACTAAGCTACCTAAGCTTAGTTATTTATTTGAGTCACTACAATTTTTCTATTAAAAACCAGAATAATTATCATAAAGCTACATTCTTGGGTCTATAAAAAAAGTATTTATAGGTCTCAAACTCCGAACCCTAGTAGTAATAGTAAATAAGTTGGTTTAACAAAACTGCTCTAGGCGTTCAAACGGAACATACTCTCATTCGAACACTTGTGAGATAAAACTAAAGAAAATACAACTTTTATTCCTCGTTTGGAGGCTCATTTAGACGAGCTAGTGAACGAGGGCTTCTGTGACTCTCCTGGAATGCTTCGTTTGCAAGCTTGTTCGGAAGGGTTAGCGAACAAGGGCTTTTTGTGACTCCCCTGTAATATCTTGTTCGCAAGCTTGTTTGAATGAGCTAGCGAACAAGGGCTTTTGTGATCGTTTGCAAGCTCATTCAGATGGGCTAGTGAACAAAGGCTTCTATGACTCTCCTGGAATGCTTTGTTTGCAAGCTCGTTTGAAAGGATTAGCGAATGAAGGATTTTTGTGACTCCCTTGTAATATCTTGTTTGCAAGCTTGTTTGAACGAGCTAGCGAACAAGGGCTTTTGTGACCCTTTCTTTAATAACTCGTTCGAATGAGCTTGTGACCTTGTTTGAACGCCCCCGGTTGGCACTGTAACCTGAGCACTCTCAACACTTGCATCTACTCCAATCTTCCTCATAAACTCCCATGCGTCTACATCAGATGATTACTCCAAGGCTAATTTTTTTTTTTTTTTTTGACAAATTAATTTTCGATGGTATGGAAGTAGAAAAAATTAAAAGATAAAGAAAAAGGTATACATACCCACCTCAAACTACTATTTCATTGTCAAAGCCTCCTTAAACTGACAATTTACAGTTGTGTCAATGTCCACTATAAACTACCAAAAACATGTCAATATCCTCCCATAATGATAAAAATACCCTTATTAAAAAAATTCTAGAAGTTTTAAAAATTAAGAGAAAAATGAAAAAGAACAAAAGAATTCAATCAACAAGAAAAAGTAAAAAAAATCCAGGGATGGTTGAACTATTCCCATGTGTCTAACATTTTTTTGGTAATTTAGGATGTCATTTAAAGCAATTGGTAGGTTATAGTAGTTGCCAATAGGGTGGTAGTTTAAGGAAGGATATGTGTGATTTTTCCTTAAAGAAATAAATCACGCATAATACAAATATTTATGTGATTCACGTTAACAAGGCTACATTTACAAGCGGAGACGACTAGGAAGAAATTTCACTATCAAAAGATGGCATACTAAGACCAGTAAAGTGAAAACTACTAGAAACCCAAAGCCACACCCTCTCACAAAAGAAAATTATTCTGTAGAAGACAAAAATGAAAAAAATAAATCTCTCAAATTCTCTCTTGTGTGACAACTTTACTAAAAATAAAATTTTCTTTCTTTATGCTGTGCATCATCTCTCTTCCCTCATCTCTCTTCTCCCTTGTTTAAAGGACTGAATACCTTCTTTCACAAAAGGGGAAAGTCGACTAGCCGAAGTATATAAGTAGTGTGGAACACAATCAAAAACCCATTCTAAAAGAAAAACTGAAAGAGCATACATGACTTGATGAGAACAAGTCATTAACATCACAAATCTCCACTACCTTGACTTCAATTCCATTTAGTCCTCAAACACAAATCTCCTCATGGTGTATCCTCCATCAGTACCTCTAAGAAAAAACAAGTTTAGACTCTTAACACAATTTAAAAGAATTATGCAACAATAATATCAATTTATCAAACCACAACAAATATAAAGATAAACAATCACACAGTGAACACACATGTTTTGTTAATGAATTGAAAACCCTTTGAAAAACATCTCAAATTTAAAACCACTATGTAGAAGCCAAATCCAAGAAATAAATCACTAAGAAGAATTCAAGTGTACAAGCAAATCAAATTTACAACGCCTTTGTAATGGACTTTCCCTTATACCAGACAAGCAACACCACTATCGTCTTCATGATCTCCTTTACCAGAACTCCAGTAGAGTTCAAGATGCGTAAATGCTCTCATTAAGATCTCGAGGGTTTCTTAGAAGCTAGATAACAAAGGGGTCAGGACGAGTTGCTAACGACATTTCTAGCCAAGCATTCTAGAAGTCACAGCATCAAGACGTCTTGCTAACGACACATTTTGTAAATCTTGTTTCAAGATGTCTTGCGGATGGCCTCATTGAAGACACTCTATAAGTCTTCTAAAGCATTCACATTAGGAGAACTTGCTAAAGAGGTTCTCTAGAGTGCTTCTAAATGAAGTACATCAGGATAGATTTGCTGAGGCCAATTTAAACTTCAATAATTAAACTCCAGATTAGAATGCTAAAACATCTAAGTATTTAGGGTTAAATATATTTTAGCCCCCCGAATTTTTATTTCTTTTTCAATCTTGTCTCTAATGTTTAAAAATTGGCAATGTACCCAACGAAGTTTCAAAAATTTTCAATCTAGCCACTCCGTTAACCATTTATGTCTTATTTGATGAAAAATGGCTCATGTGCGACGCACCTAAGTTTTTTTGTGCAAAATTTTCAAAATTGCCCCTTGTACATGTGTTGAATTCCAAAAATGCCCCCATTAAAAAAAAAAAAAGTTGGCCAAACCACCCCAATGGCTCCTATGACCACCCCTTTTTTGTGTTTTTTTTTTAATAAAAAAAAAATAGTGGTATTTATGCTTTTCAATCATTTCCGTAAGAGAAAAATGAAATTATTGGCCTAGTGACTACATTGCAAAATTTTTGAAACTTGGTAGGAGAATACATTGCCAATTTTTAAACACTGGAAACAAGATTATAATAGAGGTGAAACTTCGACTCGCAGGGGGATAGAATGTATTTTTTTCAAGTATTAATAAGACTTACAACCATTGTTTTTGATCACTAAATAGGCTAACACTAACAAACTCTCCTTTGCCAATTCGGTGACAAAACCATTAAATTAATAAATTGCAAGTAAACAAAATCAAACTTTATAATATCCCAACACAAGCCAATAAAACCACCAACAAGACTTAAGTGAATGTTTTTGAAAAGCTATATCTTGTATTTGTCTTATGGAACCATAAGTAAAATCATCACACACATTGAGATTGAAAATATTAAATCAAGTCAAATTTTATAATCCTCAATGCTTATCTTAAATACATATGCAATGTCCACATTGTTCTCCCCCCTTTGGTAACAAAATGACAAAGGAAAAATACAATATGAAATGCAGATGAAATGAGCACAAACAAGAACAATCCCAAAATGCATATGAAATGAAGCACATAGTTCAAAAGCGAAATTAAATCACATAAGCAAATAAAAGAAATCATCACCAACCAAAGAATATTCAATTTCCCCTTCAATCATTCTCAGCCTCTCTTCCCTTATAATCACTCTCCCCATATCAAATGAAATGACAAAGGGCAAGACAAACAAATAATTCCAAGCAATGGACCAAAATGGGTGATGCGCATGCACCATATGAATGCAAACATGAAGGAAATGTAATAAGCAAAAGATTTAACAGAAGGTTACTTTAAACTAAAATGTGCATTAGTGGAAATTTTGGAAAAGTCTTATTCCTTAGTCACACATGAGACGAGAGATAAGTTGTATTTTATTTCACTTTTGGTTGGACTGACATAGTCATTTTAATATTTGGGTCCATAATGGGCAGGACCAATTCTATAAGTATTTGAGGAAGCCATGGACTCTCATCCTACATATATAAAAAAAGTTAGCCCATTAGACTTCATTAGGTTATCAAAGCAACTAGGGTTGAGAGACTAGTGCCCTCTACACACAACACAACAAGACAAAGGGAGATGGCAAGCTCATCGTCTAACAAAGAAGGTACGTTTATATTTTTTTCATTGTTGTTCACATGTTGTGGTATCAGCGTATTCTGTCTCTTTTCTCTATGGCTGTTGATAAATCTCATTGTTTTAAATAATATTATTATTATTATTTATTTATTTTTTCTACGCAAACAATGAGACTTGTGCTTGAATTGCTTTCCTTATGGAGTTTATTTTTTATTTTTTTATTTTTTGTATGGGTCATCATATGCCCTTCTTTTTTTTTTTTTCTTTTTTTTGGTGAATGAACGATGAACCCACTGCAACGGAACAAAAAAAAAAAAAAATTAGCTTTTTTTATTTTATTTTGTGGATGCCTGGCCGAAGGCCTCACAATTTCCATGGCGGTGCACTGTAGGTATGGGCATTGTTCAATGGATAATATTCTATTTTAGATCTTGTTTGCACATCACATTTTCTCAAGAAAATATCTGCACATCTCACAATTTCCTGTGTATGTCTTGAAAGGTCCAAGTCATAATTACATAAAAATAAAAAATAAAAAAAAGGGTCTATTTTGTTATTATTCATGACCTTTACATGTGATGTGCTAATATCTAACAAGAGATGTGCATGCTATTTTTTTTTTTATATATGTTATTTATAATATTTGTGTTTTGGAAGTTGAATTTTATGTTCTTTTTTTTTTTTTAGTGCAATATGGATAATACTGTTGTGAATCAAAACCAATGATTTTGATTAGTTACGTATCCATCTCTTGTGGGACTAATTATGATAAATTATTGGGTTTTCTTTTTATAGAAATTTCAATACAATTTGGATAATGTTGTGTACTAATACAGATGATTTTGATTGGTTATGTGCTTGCCTGTCGTGAGACTAATCATAATAAATTATTAGAAGTATTATTGAAAATTATCCAAAAAAAAAAGGAAATTGAGTTTGTTATTTATTTATTGAAATTGTTGCCTTACTAAGGTCCATACGGATAATTGATTTGCCCTATCGGTAAATCATTAATTTGGTAGGATGCTTAGGACGGTGAAGAGATTATTAAATACTCTACGCTTGATGACTTGGTCTTATCATTTTGATAACGGATTATTTTAAGTCTTTGTATTTAATTATTTTGCTTTATCATGCATAAATTTGAGATTAACTATATGTGTAAGAGTCTACTGTGCATTAAGACTCTTGCATGGAAAAATGTGCTGATTTTATAAGTGCATGTTTTTTGTTTTCCTTTTACATGCATAATAAATCTTGTTGTGATGTCCTCAGCTTTGGGCAATTCTAGTCTGTCTCTCCAATTATATGCCATCAAAACAGTAATGGGAACTAATTATGAAGATTGGTATGAGTCTCTCACTTTCAATTTAGCAATCATGAATCTTGATTTGGCTTTGAGGGTTGAGGCACCTTTTGAACTTACTGAGAAAAGTTCTGCCGAAGAGAAAACCTACTATGAGCGTTGGGAGCATTCAAATCGGACTTGTCTTATGATCATGAAGTACACTATTGACAATTCTATTAGGCTGAGTATTACTCATACTGATAGTGCCAAAGATTTTCTGGTTGCTGTTGAGAACAAGTTCATTAAGTTTGAGAAAGCGGAAAAGGGAACTTTCATGAAACTACTTACTACCACAACTTATGATGGTGTTAGTGGAGTCCATGAGCATATTATGAAGCTCACCATGTTTTTAACAAGCTAAGGGAAATGAACGTTGAGTTAGCCAATAGGTTTTTTTGTGTGGCAAGTGCTTGAGTCCTTACCATCTCAATTTGACGCCCTCAAGACCACCTACAATGCTCAGAGAGATGAATGGAGCTTGAGTGAAACGACTGCTATAGTCACTCAAGAAGAAGAGGTGATAAAAAAGGGAAAGTCTCTTGCTGTTTTTATGATGACACAAAACAGTGGAAACTTCAAGAGAAATTTTCATAAGGGCAACATTAGTGGGAACAAACCATATAAAGTAAAGAAATTCAAGAAGTTTTCTCAACAAGCTAGTGTGCACACCTCTTTAGAGCTTAAGATAGAAGGGTTCAAAGGAAAGTATAACTTTAGTCATGCATTTCGGCACAAAAAGGCAAATTACAATAAATATACAGCTTGCTTAGAGAAGAAAGGAATTACAAAGCCCCAGAAGGCCGAGTGATGGGGAGTTGATGTTGAACAAGGGAAACAGTGTGAAGGTCAAAGTTGATTACATTGGCACTACAAAACTTCATTTAGCCTCTGGGCGTTTTTTGGATTTAAAAGGAACTGCTTTTGTACCTTCTATTACGAGGAATCTTATCTCTATTTCTCTTTTGGACAAATGTGGATATACTTTTGAGATTGGAAATGAAATGGTTACTATTTATTATGATTTTATTATGGTTGGTTCTAGTATATTGTGTGATGGTTTATACATGATTGACTTGATGCCTTCTCTTTCTTATTCTTCTCCTAATACTCCTATTGTGAGTACTGAAGTTGGTTCCAAGCGTAGTAGGGCTAGTGAAATATCATCTATGTTATGGCACAAACGATTGGGTCACATCTCTAGGCTAAGAATGGAAAGGTTGATTAAAGATGGTATTCTTGCTAATCTAGATTTTTCTGATTTTGATACTTGTGTTGATTGTGTTAAAGGGAAGCTTGCTGCTAAAACCCGAAGACAAAAGGATGGGAGAAGTGAAAACGTCTTAGAATTGACACTCACTAATATACGTGGTCCCATTACTCTTATTGCTTTGGGAAATTATAGGTACTTCATAACCTTTATTGATGATTATTCACGTTATGGTTGCATTGAACTCATTCGTGAAAAGTCGGAATCTTTAGAAGCCTTTAAAAATTTAAAGGCTACTATTGAACTCCAGCGTAACAAAAATATTAAAGCTGTAAGATCAGATAGAGGTGGTGAGTATTATGGGAGATATGATGAAACTAGGCAAAATGCAGCACCTTTTGCAAGGTTTCTTGAAGCATGTGGGATTGAAGCGCAATATACAATGCCTAGAACTCTTCAGCAAAATGGGGTTGTAAAAATGAGAAATCGTACTCTAATGGACATGGTGCGATGTATGCTTAGTCACTCATGCCTACCAGTTCTTATAAGGAGGGGCCTTGAAAACTGCAACTTACATTCTGAATCAGGTACCCAACAAGTCAATTCCTAAAACTCCTTATGAGTTGTGGTATGGGAAAAGGCCTAGTTTACGGATTTTCATGTTTGGGGTTGTAGGACAGAAGTGAGACTTCATAATCCACTTTTAAAGAAACTTGATCCTAAGACTATCTCTGAATTATTTGTAGGGTACTATGTCGGCTCAAGGAATTCTAGATTTTACTGCCCTTCTCATGTGACTAGAATCATTGAGTCAGATCATGCCATTTATTTTGAGGATGATATTTAGAGTGGAATTTTCCATACCTCGTGAGATCTCATTTAGGGAGGAGCGTGTTGTTGTCCCAGTGCATCTTATTTCACCATAGATGTATGTACCTCCACCTGTAGGGCAATCTCATGGTATTGTTCAAGAAAATGTTATTAACACTGAACCTAATGTTGATAAGGGGACGAATGATGATGTTCATTTGAGGAGATCCTAGAGGACACGTAAGCCCGCAGTTTCTGATAATTCTGTAGTCTATTTTGCAGAAGCATGAGTTTAGTGTTGGATTGTCTATTGATCCGACTACTTTCCAAGAGGCTATTGATGGTCCATAGTCTTCGCATTGGATAGAGGCTATGCATGATGAGATGGAGTCCATGTGTCAAAATGATGTTTGGGATTTGGTTGAATTACCAAGTGGTTGCAGACCAGTTGGTTGCAAATGGGTTTTCAAGACCAAACATGATTCCAAAGGCCAAGTAGAGAGGTATGAGGCTAGACTTGTGGCCAAGGGCTTTAAGCAGAGAGAGGGGATTCAATATAAAGACACTTTTTCACCTGCTTCTACCAACGACTCTTTTCGGATAATTATGGCATTAATATCTCATTTTGACTTGGAGCTATATCAAATGGATGTTAAAACAGTTTTTCTTAATGGGTATCTATCCAAAGATGTGTATATGGAGCAACCGGACAGTTTTCAGGAGAATAGAAAGGAACATATGATGTGCAAGCTTAAAAGGTCTATTTATGGCTTTAAGCAAGCTTCGAGGCAATGGTACTTGAAATTTGATGAAATTGTCACCTTTTGTGGGCTTAAGGAAATTGTTGTTGATTAATGCATATATTTGAGGATCAGTGGGAGAAGATACATTTTTCTGTGCTCTATATGGATGATATATTGCTTGCAACAAATGACAATGGGCTCTTGCTTGAAGCTAAGCGCATATTGTCCTCTCATTTTGATATGAAGGACCTTGGTGAGGCCTCTTATGTTTTGGGAATACAAATTCTTCGCGATAGAACTAATGGTGTTCTTGGATTGTCTCAAAAAACTTACATTGATCGAGTATTAAATAGGCTTCATATGCAGTCTTGCTCTCCTGGAAAGACACCAATTGTGAAGGGTGATACATTTTCTAAGTGTCAATGTCCCCAGAATGATAATTGAAGAACTCAAATGCAATTTATTGCATATGCATCAGTTGTGAGTAGTCTGATGTATGCTCAAGTATGTACATGACCTGACATTGCTTATGCTGTAACTGTGCTTGGGAGATTCGTGAATGATCCAGGTTTAAGTCACTGGACAATTGCATAGAAAGTACTAAGGTACTTATAGGGCACTAAAAATTTTATGCTGACATATCGGCGATCCAACATTCTTGATGTAGTTGGATATTCAGATGCCGATTTTGCAAGTTGTTCAGATGATAGGAAATCCACTTCTAGATATATTTTTATGATGGCAGGGGGAGCTATTTCATGGAAAAGTGTCAAACAGACACTTACACCTTCTTCAACTATGGAGGCAGAATAAATAGCTTGTTACCAGGCTACGTGTCAGGCTATATGGCTGCAAAATTTTTATCTCAAGGCTAGTTGTTGTGCATACCATTAAGAAGCCGCTAAAGATATTTTGTGATAGTTCTACAACAATTTCTTTCTCTCGGAACACTAGAAGCTCTTCGCAATCCAAGCATATTGACATAAAATACTTGTTTATTAGAGAGAAAGTAGCCAAGTCTCACATTTGTGTTGTGCCCCACAGAACATATGTTAGAGGATCCACTAATTAAGGGGTTTGCTCCTATAGTGTTTCAGAAGCATGTGACTCATATGGGGTTGTTGGAGTCTTCTATTCTATTGAGTTAGTGGGAGTTATATGTTTTGTATGTATCGTGAGTCATTTGTGTTGCCATGTATTGTTTTACGATATTGATTAAGGCATTATTTGTGTTACAATATCAGACATTGTATGTTAGTCTCGGTGGGCTTCAAATAAATATAGAGTGATCACTATTTGTGCTATTTGTGTGCTATACTTGCATTCCATTTTCTAGATCACGTAATTGTAAATATTTGTTATATGTTATACATCCTATCGATGTTGATGTGGTCTTTTTGTTTGCAAAAATATATCAATAATAAAATTACCACTCGCAATAGGACGAATCCTTGCAAGATAGAGCTATATTAAGGGTGTCGAACCTCAAGGACTGCGTAGATGTTGTTATCAAGTTTGCTAAGATCAAATATAACTCAATTTAAAAGAAAATTAATTTATTTTGTTTTTGTAAAAGTAAATGTATAAAAATAAAGATAGTAATGAGAGATAGAATAAAGGGTTGAATTCACTACTAACCTCATAACAATGATCAATTATAATTTAATAATGGAAATTCATACTATGCATGATATAGGGCTCGGCTCACTTAAGTATTCAAGAAAATATCATCATTTAAGAAATAAGTATAATCCATCTTCGGTTGGCACGAATCATCCACCTAACCACTAAGATGCGGTATGATCCGTCTTTCCTTAGTATGAACTATCAAATTCCTTAATAGGCTCTACACAATCAATGAATAAGCATAACTCATCTTCGGTTGGCACGAACTGTCTACCTAAATTGCACTAAACTAGGGTGTAGTATGTCTTCCCTAAGCATGGCCTATCAAATCCTATTGATCATGTGTCAGTTAAAACAGTTGTATAACAATCATTCATATAATCACAAAAAATAAGAATGATTGAGTTCAATCAATATAAAAAACTTTCTAAGACAAGATAAGAAATTCATAATGATTGAATATAAACATTAAGATCAATTCTCACACTTATACAATCATCATGCATATAGAAAATCTCATATTAAAATACAATTAACCATTGTTACTTGAAAAGGGCTACATCAACGCCCTATTGCAAATTTAACCCTTATGGTGGTGCTAGGATGGCCTCTTGCCGTGGATTATCTCCTCTTCAACTTGTCAAGCCTCCAAGAAGAACTTTCAAAAAAAAAAAAAAAAAAAGACCTAAGCACACCTTCTCTTGAAGCTTAAGGGTCTATTCATAGGGAGCAAACAAGTCCTAGAAGCCTTAGGAAACGCAGAAAATCCGTAGGTCAGTCTCCCAGTTGGAATAGGAGATTGAAAACCTTCTTTATAGTGGATTTGGGCTATTTCCGCATGCTGGAAGCCCGCTCGATCCCACTTATAGTGCGTTCAATCCCACTTGTGGTGCACTCAAGCGAACCTACGCACGTGGCTGTTTTATGCTCTTATCTTACGGGGCGAGTTTGGCATAGCAAACGTCTGAATTAGAAAATTTGTATTTCACAATTCTTTGTAGAAGTTTGAGTTAGCTTTCCACTGCCACTAGTTCACCTCAATCTGATACTTTAGCAGAAAGTTATGTTCAAAATACTGAGACATGTGCTAAGTCTTCTCAAAGTGTGCTTTAATCCCAAAATCAATGGTATTTCTTGTATCTTTATTAAAAACATGAAAACACTAAAACAAAACAAAATCAAGCAAATAACAATGCTAAGGAATTAACATATGTGAGTTAAAGGCTTGAATGTGCAACATTTGACGCTTATCACACCCTCAAACTTACATATTGCTAGTCCATTAGCAATACAAAACCGAAAATAAACTGGAAAACAACAAGATAAATCCTTCTTTCGTGGGATGTACGATTGCATTTAGCGTATGCAACATGCCTTTTAAACCCCTAGGCATCCTAGAGGACGAGTGAAGTCTCGTGAAGGTTTAACAAGAATGGTACCCACAAACATTGTCATCATTATGTTATTATTAAGAATGAATGAAGTACCACAAAATAATGGGTCTCATTCATTAGCAAGCTTAAAGAAATAAACTCTATCTTCAAAATTTCAGGAAATTTAGAATCAAGTCACTAACAAATGGCAGTAGAGATAGCACAAGTTCCAATCAGTGTAATAGTGAACTAGCACATAGTTATAAGGCTTCAAAAATAATTTCAACATGAATGGTTCATTGCTCAAAATTCATTACACTCCCAATTGGATGAAATAACCAAGGTATATATATATATTGTAGGCTGTTTTATGCTTAGCTCCCTTAAGCTTTCTAATTGACTCATGTATCAGGCATTAAGCTAATGACTCCCAAACCAAATGACTTTAAGGCATTAGATGTAAAGAAACCCCTAAGAGCTTACTAACTTAAGTCAAAAAGGCTACAAAGCTAAACTAGCCATGTTATCAACCAAACCGAACTTCCAACCTTTTGACGCGAACACTCACTACTTAATAAGGAAAGAGGTCCGGTTACTTAGTGAAAAGCTCAAAGTGATCAATATTATTCTTTTTTTATTATTATTGTTTTTTTTATTTTTTTATAATGCCAAGATTATTCATCCAACAAGTCACCCAACTATATTTAAGACATTGACAACAACCATAATTGATTTCAGATTTCATACCTCACATACTATATGCTAATGTGTGCTTGTGATAATCAAATTGAAACAAGAAGCATCTCATGTTGCCATAAGTAAGTAACAAGACTCAAATTTCCTAGTCAATTGATCATGTCTTCATAACTGTAAGCCCGCCAATGAAATTCAAATCAAAATCAAAGCTTCACCACATGCTTAAGAATAACATAACAAAAATATTGGACAGTGTTTTGTTCTTCCATACCCTCAAACTTGAATCACACATTGTCCCCAATGTGTGTATAGAACTAAAAAACAAGAGCAGGAGGATAGGAATATCTAAATGAGCAGATGTGGGGCATATCATACCCCCAAACTTGTATGCAAAAACACATGTCGTGAAAAAATAGCTGATACTCCAACCAAATACCAGTCAAGTGCAACACGTTGTATAAAGATAATCAAAGAATGAAACAACAATGGTGAAAATAAACCTGGATGGAGATCATGTACCCTTGTGGAGTGAGGTTCAAGTGCACGCACAGGGCCTGCGCTTGAACCTATGAAGCTGGCTCTTGTAGTCAAAATATATGGGTTCCGCCAAGTCAACAGAATCCACATCCTTGATGTACTCAGTGCTCTCTGAGTTTAAATTTGAAGCACCAATCTTTTCTTCTCTTGGACCAAAGAGAATGGATTTTACCTATAGAAAGGTAATTCATAATGTCCACAAATCGAGATAGATCACTCTGAATATTCTCAAATAGTTTCTCATCCAAAAGGGAATCATGAACTGGAATAAAATGAGAGGAATACTGAGAGAATTTTTCTACCTCAATGGTCTCTTTTTGTGCTTGCATATTACTCTCTTGGCCTTTTAGTAAGTCATAAGCAATAATTATCAGGAGAGTGACATATGTCCCTAAAAATGAAGATTTCAGATTACCTGGAATAGAAGCTCGGGGCTCATATGGCGTTTTGGGAATAGAAGTTGACGATGAAGAAGCCTAAGTGCTCATTTCTTTGCCTTTTTCCCGATGTAGATCCCGTGGGGCCTCAATTTGCTCCTCCTTTATCTCTTCCACTTGATTTTC
>NC_081541.1:14915513-14972487 GCF_901000735.1 Corylus avellana
TTAATAGCCATATATATTTTGTTACCTAATATTAATTAATAACCATATACCAATTATACATATACCAATTAAATTTTCTTACCTAATATAGGTACCAATTAAATTTTGTTATCTAATATTTTTTTAAAACAAATAATTAATATTATTAATTAATTAATTTTTGACGTGTGAAATAATGGTACATCAATAATTATTAACGTGTTACATTTGACACATCAAGAAAATAATAAGAGAGAAAAATTATATGATCACTTATTTTTAAAAAAATAATATATACTTAAAACTAAGATAATGCATATATGTATTAATATTCCTACAATATTGAAAACGTGATATGTATTAATACTATATCACTTTAATTAATAACCATATATATTTTGTTACCTACTATTAATTAATAGCCATAAATTAAAGAATATAAAGCACATATATATAATAACCATATATAGTGAAAGCATTGCATAATTTTTATTATTAATTAATAGCCATATATATTTTGTTACCTAATATTAATTAATAACCATATACCAATTATATATATATATACCAATTAAATTTTGTTACTTAATATAGGTACCAATTAATTAAATTTTGTAACTTAATATAGGTACAAATAATTAATATTATTAATTAATTAATTTTTGACGTGTGAAATAATGACACGTCAAGAATTATTGACGTGTCAGAATGACACGTCATTATGTATTGACGTGCGGAAATGCGCCACGTTAATAAAGTTAACTTTATTGACGTGTCACTGTAGGCACATCAATAATTACCAACGTGGCAAAAAGTGTGTTACTGTTTGCCACGTCAAAAAACACCTTGTTTTTTGTAGTGTGGGAACAGGATTCTCTCCAATCTATTTTAGACTAGAAAATATTCAGTTAATGATTAGGATTTCTCTAGAGAGATCCTGATGCCATGAATGAGACACATGTCCCATTAATAATATATATACATATATATATAAAGAAAAAAAAATTAAATTTTTTTTGAAAAAAACAAAGGGATGGCCGGCCACCCCATGGCCCTTGGGGATGGTCCGGCCACCCCCAAAGACCAAATAAAAAAAATAAAAAATTGATTTGGCCCTTGGGGCCACCCCCAAGGGCCAAATCAAAATAATAATAATAATAAATAATTTGGTACTTGAGGGTGGCCGATCCACCCCCAAAGGCCCTTGGGGTGGCCGAAGCCACCCCATGGTCCTTTGAGGTCGATCAGCCACCCCCAAGAGCTAAATCAATTTTTTTTTTTTTTTTTTTTAACCACCCCCCAAGGGCCATAGGGTGGCTTCAGCCACCCCAGACCGTGGTCAAAGCCACCCCTAAACCCAACTGGGGTGGCCGGCCACCCCTTAATTTTTTTTTAATTTTTTATTATTTTCTTATATATATATATATTGTTTGTTAATAAACAGGTGTCTCATTTGTGGCCTCATGATCTCTTTATATAAAGATCCTAACCATTAACTGAATATTTTCCAGTCCAAGATGGGCTGAAAAGGATCATGTTTCCATGAGATGTGACTCTGTCATGCTCTATTTATGGAGCCTGAAACAGAGGAGGATAAAAGCTCACTTCTCTCCCATGTCTTTATTGTCCCACATCTCCTGATATTGCATTTACAAGCAACCCAGAGTCTTGCCACATACTTAAGAATAGGGGTGAAAATGCGGATGCAGATAATAACAATATTCGCACCCGCAAAATACAAATAATAGATTTTGATATCCTCATCTGCATCCGCATTATGGGATTAACTATTCGCATCCGCGCATTTAATGCAGATAATAAATACAGATATTATCCGCTATCTGCATTTGAGATAATGAGCATTTTAGATGTTGAAGTTGTAATTCACTAATTATTGGTTCTAGTAAATACCAAAAAAAAAAAAAAATTATTTATAGTTGAACATTATTATTCAGAATCTCATATCACACTTGCTAATCGTTTTGCCAATAAATTTTCATCACATATATTATTTAATATTTAGCTTCTAGTAAATCTATAGTTGGTGACAAGAAAAATCATTTTTAAAAATAATAATAAAAATGGAACACATAAGATAATTATATCATAACAAATCAGAAAAATTTCCTAAAAGTAAAATTCAACAACATTACAAATCCAACAAATATAAGAAACATAAATTACAAATCCGACTAACATAAATTAAAAATATATATATAAAACCGCTATCCGCTTTCGCATTTGCGAATATTAATTTTTGCTATCAGCATCCGCATAAAGATAGAGTCTTCTCCCGTATCACTTGGCCTCTCACCCGTCTAAAGCCTGTCGGACGCCCAAAACGTCAACCTAGCTTGCCTCTACATTGCTCTGGCCTCAAAAAGAATGGTAGGTCCCAAGATTGTGTCCTGGTAGCACATTGCTTTAGCCTTTTATTTTAATATATTTTTTATTTGTCCCCTTCCGGAAGACATTAGTGTATGCATTAGACCTTTAATTACAATATTCTATTAGATAACGATAGGACTACCAAGTCAAATGATTAAATCTAAAGCACTATGTATTATTACATTGTGCAACCAATTTGCCTTTGAAAATCAAAACTTTAGCCAAAAACAGCAGCAACAAAAGGCCAAAAAGCACGCACAAATTGGATAATGATAAACTCACTCTAAAATACTAGCAAGTACAAAAGAAATGTTGACTTCCAGGCTGCTCCTTATCCAAACCCATAAGTTTATTAATAGTGCCAAAAAGAATATAAATAGGAGGAATATAATCCTACGTGTCCAACCCTCAATCACACGCAATTACAAGTTTTATATCATACCCATATTTTGCCACCGTTGAAATTAAGTAATTTGATTGGTCCATGTAAAAATCCCAATTTAAAAAAGAAAAAAAATAATAATTGGAGCATCATAATTATTCTCAATTATTCTCGAAGATTTGAGTTCTACTTTACTTAAATTAAGACAATAATATTTTATAAATTGACGTTTTCTATAGCTAATACGACGAGAATGAACTCAAATATGAAAAATGATAAAGACACAATTTAAACTCAACTTTAGCCCAACTTTTCTCTTAAGTTATAAAAAAAAATAATAATAAAAGAAAATTAAAAAAAATTAAAAAATCTGTCTATAGAGGAGAGAGAGAGCCTTAAGCTAGAGAGAGAAATTTGGTCTAGAAGTTGAGCCAAAGTTTGGTTTAAGTTGTAGCTGTATCAAACCTCTTCAAATATTATCCAAAATTTAGTTTAGACTATATTAAGAAATAGCCAAAGAACCACCTGTTATTACCAATCTAATCTCCTAAAAAAGAAGAATATAAGGATATTTCAGAAAGAATACTCCTAATAAACTTTCATAATCAGCACTCAACACAACTGTAAAACTAATTTCCCACCCTTTTCCAGCAAAGATTTGATTCACTTTTTCATTTTAATTCACATAATCTATAATAATTTAGAGATAAAGAGTTAGACATCAACTCCCTTCTTGTTATAAATACCCTCATTCCCTCAGCCTTCAGTTCTTCCATCCTCTCTTGGACCCATCAAATCTAATTCATCCTTCTTTCTTGAAATAAATTTTCCTCGAATTTGGTCATGTTTTCTATGGTTTTGGCGATTCACCCCTAGAGATACAATTGTGATATGAACTACACTCCTCATGTCCTTCTCTACCATTCTGTGTCAGTCCTTTTGCTATATTGGCTCTACGTGTTTTCTTGATCAACCTTCTCGGAGGCCATTGTAGAAAGTTGGGAGGAGAGTAAAAGATGCCGTTTACACGAGCAGCGAGCTCAGGGTCTGAAATCGATGCAAAGTATGCGTTGATGGAGGAGAAGAAAAGGAAGAGAATGGTGTCGAATAGAGAGTCGGCGAAGCGGTCGCGAATGAAGAAGCAGAAGATGGTGGAAGACTTGGTGAACGAAAAGGGCAGGCTGTCGAGAGAGCTTGAGAACAATAACCGACTCTGCTTGGAAAGAGAGAAAGGATGGTATGCAAAGGAGTTGGAGAACAAGGCTTTGAGAGCTGAAAAGATGAGCTTGGTTCAGCGTTTGAGGTGCTTGCACTCGATCATACAAAATCTAGGGCTTTCGACCAATGCACCGAGGACTATGCAGCCTATTGTGAATCCGATGCAGCTTGTCATTGCCTCGGCTGGAAAGTATCCACAAAATACTGCACAATCTCAGGTTAATGTCACAAAACTTACAAAACTAAGCACATAAGACCACTTTTGAAGCTTGAAGAAAGCACTTTAAACCATATTTGAAGCATAATATGCTACTAGCTTATAAGCAGCATGAGCATGGATATGTCCAGTATATATTACTACTGCCTATGAGGCATACTTATTACGAGTGAGATGCATCACTGTCTTGCTAGAGGATTTGAATATCATTATAGCTTCTATTCATCTTACTCACTGCATTATAGATATAGTGATATAGTACATGCCAAATGAAACAAGATCAACAAGCTCACCAGCTCATATCATTTGAGATCTCTGAAGTTAGGGTTGATCAGGCATCCCCGCGGCTCATGTTCCAAAATTCAACCTCAAGTTCCAAAACACGTAGTAATGCTACTTCGGCTGCCGAGAGCACATCATCAGATGCCTTCTCTAAACGCCGATTAGCAATTTTCTTTAGAGAATTACAGTACTGACCGAAACCATCATTGCCCCATCTTTGGCAAGTCTCCCTCAGTTCTGTTGGGGTCTTGGAGCCATCCTCCAGGCAAAGTGCAAAGCTTGTTTGATAAACGGCTTCAATGGCCCAAAACGCCGTGATAGCCACAGTATATTCGACATCTGTGCTCATTAAACTTTCCAGAAATCTGTAAGAACATGCAAACCATGTAATGGTTCCAACTGTACCAATATAATGAATCAAGAAGCAGAATCAAAAAAATACCAAACTCCAACAGAATGGTTTTCCAAGGTCTAATAGGATCTCGTCTCTGATGACAAGAAAAACAGAAATTGATGATGTTGAACTTAGACTTAAGCAAAAGTAAATCAATCCTTTATCCAGAAACCAGTTTGTATCAGCATCTTCTAGAATCATCCCATTGGTTGTTTAAACTAGAAATGCTTAATGGCTACAAACGTCATCTAAAATAGTGATGGCATCTTTATCTAACATAATGGACCTTAACCATGAGGATCAGCTTCAGCTTTGCCTTACACAATCGGAAAGACTTGGGGCTAAGTCAACTAAGTCTATGGTTGAGGCAGGAGATGCTAAATAACATGGCACATGGGAACAACCATTGATTTCATTAATATCACAAGGAATTAAAACATATTGGAGCTTCATTTGTGATAGAATTTCAAATTAAGCAATAAAACAAAAGTGATTAATATATCATTGTTGGATCCTAACTATTTGGCTTAAACTTTTGGATTAAGCTCCTATCCAACAATTTATATCAAGGCCCATGAGACTCCTGGGTGTTTATCTCACCAATAAAATCAATGTGTAGAGGCTATTTCACCACAAAAATCATTATGCATAGTACATGAGTCATGGTAATATCGAATATATATGGATACCGGCAATAATCTTGATTTGCCTTCTGAGGGACAATGTCAGACAGTTGAACACCCCACTTGGGAGCTTCGCTCTTGAACCACGCAATCTCATCATTTAGAGAAGCCATACCGCTCAAAATGACTTCCATATCCGTAGCATCATTGCATTCCTTCCAAGCTTTAATCAATATACTTGCTACAAATGGGACAAACGCTCTAACAAATATGTAATCCTGTCCCTGCACGAAAAAATCAAAGTCAGCCTCTAGCACTAACTCATAAGTATAAGATCAAAACAAATTAATTAAACGAACAACAAAACTAAACACATTGCTATAAATCCAAACCCAATTTTAGATCAACATATATTAACGAACATATTTAGAAGATTTTCAGGATTTTACATATTGCCCCGAAACCCTTCCACCAGGTAATATAAAAAACTATTAATAGAACATTATTGATCCGAACTTTGCCACTTTGGGATTAGCTTTTGCATAAGGCCACCCTATTTAACATATGGGTAATGCATTTGATGTGGCAGTGAAAATTGTAAGGTTTTGAGAAGCTCTGGTTTGGTTGCTTACCAAGAGCAGAGTAGTTCATTCATATTTATAACCAAAAGTGCAGAGAGTTGGGTACAAAGTGAATTACAAGAAGTTCAGAAACAAAAGGAAATACAAGAGAAAGCTTTTACACTTAAACACAAATGAAGAAAGTGAGGAGACTCCAGGTATCGTGAGATGACATGGTTGTGGGCTGAGAGTCAGTGCAGGAAACATGGAGAGCAATTGAGCGTAAATCAAGGAATGAGAGAGTGCTGCTGTCAGCTGAAGGAGAAATCAGCTTCTGTTGTGGGCGTGAAAGGGCTGCTGAGGTTTCCGGAGTCATCGTGAATTGTGGAGGAGTTTAAGGAGTCTATTTGCTGACTATCACGGTTGATTTGTTTGCGCTCTCATATATCTTTAACAAAAATCGGCCATTGAAAAAAAAAAAAAAAAAGTTGATTTTCACTGCTACATTCTAATTGTATGACAGTCACATATATCGGTCTCTACTAAATAGCAATAGTCTTAAACATATTATGTCAAGTCTCACATGGAGAGACTCCAGTTTTTAAGGTTTACACCTGAACACAAAATAATAGAGTTATCAAATAAAAACAATGGAAGTGAGTGGTTAATATGATATTATGGGTCAAAAATTTGTCAGCTTAACAAAGGTGGTGGGTTGTGCATGACTACTCTGGCAGTGCAGCACTTCAAGATTTTTGAATTTTTAAGATATTCTACATATAGAATTTCACATAATCCACAATGATTTTGTTTAGAATATATTTATTTTAGAATTTCACATAATGAACATATTTCAAAGATATTCTACTATATAAAATTTCTCAAATTTCAATCACTATTTTTGAATTAGAAGCTTCAAATTTTGTTACATCAATATTTATTATAATATAAGATATATAATATATATTGAAATGATAAATGCTAAATAAAAGTGATAAATAATAACATGATGATCTTTCCATTTAATTTGAAAGAATGATAGGAAGTACATGGTAGAATATGTCAAGATATCTTGCTGCAATGATACTGTTAGAGCAAGAGCAAAGGTATCTTGGAAGCATGTTTGTGTTCCTTAAGAAATGAGGAGGATTTGGGCTGACGCGTGTGGAAGACTGGAATCTTGCTGCAATGATGCGGCACATTTTGAATATCTTTGCAAGGGCAGGATCTTTGTGGATAGCATGGGTGAAGAAATACTTATTGAAGGGCAAGAGTTTTTGGCAAGTTAAGATTCTGCAGGTTTGTTCATGGAGTAGGAGGAAACTCGCATCTCAAAACCCGAATGGAGTGCTTTATGATCAATATGGACATCGAGCTGTCTATGATTCAGGGAGTAAAGTGGGGAAAAACTGTCTTCTGTACTGAGAGAGAAAATGTGGTGTTGGGTGTTGGCCTCCTGCAAGATCTGAAGATTTGGTGAGAACCCGAAGTAAACTACTTGTGCGAAGCTAGGAGAAAAGGATAAACTTGTCAGGAACTGTTGGAAGAAGGGACAACACACATGCTCTGAAACTTGGGACGCTATTAGATTTAAACTCCCAAATGTTAGAGCATTAGCAGCAGACTCTCTATAGCCCATTCCCTTCCCTATGTTTAAGAAAAATCTCAAAAAAACCACAAAAAAACACCCACATCAGAAACCCTAAATATAACCAACATCAAATGGCATTTACAGTGTTTCCCAATACAAATGCCCAATGCATTATTAAATTATAAAAAAGTGATTCTCTCTCATCTTTCCTTCACATGTCCCAGCAGTTCTCTCTCCTCTGTCATTGGTTGCAATGATAAAAAGAAATAGTATTTAATTTATATAGGAAAAAATAAGGGAATCTATTGTGAAGTGTTTTTTTATAGGGAATCAAAAAATAGTTATATTCCCTAAATTGAGGGAAAATGGTTGGGAAGCTGCTGCTAGTGCTCTTATATGGTGGAAGATGATATGGTTTCCGTTGGCAGTTCCTTGGCATGCAATCATTTTATGGCTGGCTGCCAGAGATGGATTGACAACAGGTGAGAATTTAATAAAATAGGATTGTGCAGGAGATGATTTATGCCTGTTCTGCAGAGGGTGTTTAGAAGGTAGGGAGCATCTGTTTTTTTCTTGTGGATTTAGTAGGAGAGAATAGAGAGAGGTAATGAGCAGAAACATGATTCGGGGGGATCCATATATAACCTGGGAAGCAATTGGTGATTGGAGAGTTAAAGATTTGAAAGGCTGTGGTTGAAATTTAGCTTGTAAAGTATTGATTAAATGATTAAATTTATAATAAGCTTAAGCTTTTGAAATAAATATTCCATTTGTTTTGATGTAAAATTATTTCTAGAAAATATTTTTCGTATTTTTCGGTATTTGGTGTGATGAAAAATATTTTTGATTTGACCGAAAAAACTTCTATAAATTATATAAAATGGTTTCCATTTTGAAAACCGTAAACTATTTTTCAAGTTTGAGCTTCTTATAATCAAACCGACGGACCTAGCTGACACCCTACCAATACTTCACCAGGCCACCGTCGGGACCCAGTCAGGACTACTTTGGGACTTGCTAGGACCCAACTGGGGCACTGCCGCGACTTCACCTGAATATTGTTGGGACTTCGCTACGACCTGGTCGGACTACAACTAGGACCCCAACGGGACCTGTCGGGACCCAGTCACGACCTTATCGGAAAACACAATCGGGATTTGCGGGGACATGGTCAAGCCACAGCCAGGACCCAGTTGGGATCTCGCTAGACCTGGTTAAGACACCGCTGGGACTCAGTTGGGACTCATCGGAACTTGACCAAGCCACTGCCGAGACTTCACCGAGACCCGGTGGGGACACTGTTGGGGCCCGATCGGGACACCGCGCTGAGACCCGGTCAAGACAGCTAGCACTAAGACCCGGACAGGACTCTACAAGACCTAATCGGGCCACCGCTAGGACCCAATCAGGACTCGTCGGGACTCAGCCGAGACTTTCCCAAGGCCCGATGGGAAAACAGTTGAGATTGGTCGGGACATTTTCATAATTTAAAATTTAATATGGTTAAATAAATAAATATATTTTTCCTAGCCGCAAAACAAAATGTTTTCAAAAAAATCATTTTTGAAGAAAATATTTTTCACCAATCGAAAATATCTTTTTTATGTCAAATTCGAAGCCCTGTTAAGGTATCAAAGAAGACGGAAGTTCAAACCCGTCTTAGTTATTTACTACTCATTTCAATTAAATAAGTCCAACAAGCTGGAACACCAGAACAAGGATAATGGCCAAAGGAAGATTTAAGTAGAAAACCGAGAATTTGGAAATTATGCAGAAGCTGGAATCTTCCGACAAGAATTCTGGGAGATGGAAAATGTAGTTGATTTGCTGTGTGAAATTGTTTTAGTTTTAGTGGTGTAAATGTTGTTTCTAATTGCTTTGCTATTTGTAATTGTTAGAATTACAACTGTTAGAATCAAATATAGAACATAATAAAAAAACAAAATAGCAAAAAAAACAAAAACAAAAAACAAAAAAGAAGTTATTAAGAGTATCAAGTACCAGCCATCTTTTGTAGGCGGAGAGATCAACGGTCCCATCTCGAATGCTGAGGATTAAAGGGTGCCTGGTAGCTCCGGTGTAAATCAGACGGTGCTTCCTCAACCACGTGTCGATCATCCCGCTCTTCTCCACCTCTTCCCTCGTCTTCCCCTCCATTCTTCTCGTACCACTTCCTCCAAACTTAACTCGCAGAGTGTGCGAGATTGATTTAATTCTGGCGGTGCCTTCATTCAGATTCAGTGTCAACGAGTTCAACAGACTTTATCCCCCTACCGTACACGTGGCAATCATGCACGCACCATAAACCCCTCGCCGCTGGCACGTGTAAGTAGCATAGGTTGCAAATAAAACATTTTTTAACTTTTAAAATAAAAAAATAAAAAAATTGTATAATTGGACCTTCAAAATAATCTGGTCATTTTTGTAACAAACCTGTCGCCTCTTGGGAAAAAAATTGATTTTTTTTTTTTTAATATCTATACCGAGAGAAATCGAATTAATAACATTCGCTCGTTTCATAAGACGTATTCTTTAGTCGATTGAGCTATCATTTGAAAACAACATTAAAAAAATTTTATTGTTCGGAAGATTGTCAATTGAGTGATAATTTAATAGAGATATATGAATTTTTCTCAAATTTAAATTTATTCTAAAAATATATAAAGATTCAGGTGAATAAAAGATGAGTGACCCTTGTATTGAATAATTTCATCAAACAATTGTCTTATTTATTATCATGTTTAATATCATTATCACTAATCTAAGCCAAAACACAAGTGAAATATTTAACTAAAAAGTGGTGAATTATAGAGTTATAATTCGAATTCAGAAGTACTGAGTTGATATTAATTATGTTAAATAGCACATAGTGGGAATACTTATTAATACATTACAGAAGTTATTACATGTACAAGAGATTATTTTCTAGGCTTGTTCTTGGTGGAACCTCCAAGCCGAAACAGAAAGAAAAGACCTTCCTTTCCACCCAATAGTAAGGCAATTCCCATTCCTTTCAAGTGTGCAAGAGCTCCCACAAGCAAAGTTTTTAACCATCAACTCTGCCTGATACAAAGATGACATGCTAAGCTCTTGTTCCACCATACCAAATCCTCCAAAAAATGTCCTCCAACCCTCAATCTTCAAGCGCCAGAAAATTCTCTCCTCACCCTCCATTGCAACAATGTTGCTTATCTGCTTGCTCAGGTATGTATCTTCCATTCTCAGCCTATTTGGATCACTCTCATCCGTGCAAACTTCCAGGCATTCGAAATATGCAGTGCAGGATAAGAGAGCATCGTTGAAACGGCAAAAGAAATCTGGTGAATTGTGATCTGCATCAGCTTCTATGATCACCATGACACATGGGTTGAGGTCTCTAAGCACTTTGAGCAGAGATTCCAAGCTTCCAGGCTCCCTTATCATATGATTCAGCGGAACAGGGGAATAGACAGCAACAGCTTCATCAGACATTGTCTCGAACATGTCTTTGCTGAGATCTTTGATGTCTTTTACCATAATTATTTGGAATGAAAAGGGTATGTTAAAGTGTCAGCAAAACGGGCGAGTCTTTTCCCTGTCTCCTCAATCCTCTGTTTTGATGATATCCCAATTGCAGTTACTTTGAGAAGCTCGATTGGGCATCCATGGCGAGTTGCAAGGGCCTGCATAAGCACTATGCATTGAGCTCCAGTTCTGATTGCAAGGTCAATATAGTGAACCCTTTTCACAGAAGCCACACTTTCTACAATTGCTTGGATTCCTGCAAACTGAGTAATTTGGCTGAAGGGAAGGTGAAGATAACATGCAATGATGGTAAGATTCCCGTACGCCATTGTCTCTTCTTCTTCACTACTACTCTTCGAGCCCTTTAATGCATTTCCCCCTGCTTCTCTATCAATCCTCTGTTGAAGGGCTTTGGTAAAATAATGAACGGTTCTTTGAACTGAGCTTCCTGTCTTGGAGGACAAGAAATCACAGAGGCTTAGCAATCTGCTTCCTTCATCATGTTCTTGCTTGGCAACCTTCTCTGCAGAAGCTAAAAGAAGACATGCAAGTTCCACATCAATGGTTTCTTGGTGGGAGAGACCAAAAACATGGTTTTGGATTAACACTTCTTTCGCTATTTTCATGACATCTTCCGCTGATAATCTACGGACAATGCCCATGGTTTCAAGTGTTTTGAGGTTGGACTGTGAAGTTTTTCTTGGCGACCTCTGTCTCTCACTTTGGATTCCACAGTCCACGCTAATATATATAAAAAAAATCTGGAGTTTATCGACTAAATTGTGAGCAAAAGAATTGTTTAATAGCATATATCGCTGTCCGGACGAGTATAACAAGGATTTGAGGAAATATGCTAAGAACAGCAGCCAGCAATGATTCGCATATCAAAAGAAAGTGAGAATGGAAAAGACAGAGAAAGCCGCAACTTATTCTTGCCTTCACAAATTATATCCAAACAAGTCAGAAAGTGAAAAAGAAATTGAGTACTCAGACAAGTTCAAAAAAGTAAAGCAAACGTCACAGGCATGTGTGGTTATCATCATGACTTGCAGCTTCACATTGGCCTGTCAAATAAAATATATCAGGACTGGCGAGTGGATGTGATTATAAATAGATGATGATGTAGTGTGACGTCGTGGGTCACAGAGATCAATAACAAATAAAAGAATCAATTCTTCTTAAAAATCTTTGAGTATATTAAGGATTTAACGAGTTCTTTTTAAAACCCAACAGTCTATCAAGGAATTGAGGACAAAAGATAAAAAGAAACTCAAACTCTAAGCTTTCTTATTAAAAAGAGAAATACTAGGGTAGTACATCTTTTACTAACATATACTTACTAAACTGATATGTCGCTCATTCATTAGAGAAAAATAAAACAATTAATTAAGATAAACGTAATGAGTACTAATGAATGAGTTACACATCAGTTTAGTAAGTCTATGTTAGTAAAATATGTAGTACTCCTGGCATTTTTGTAATGACCCCGATGGGCAAATCAATTAACTAGTAGTTGATCACATGGTTCGTCTCTCAGCTCTATCCCTCATGGGACAAGACTCAGGGATTTCAACCTCTCATAGACGAGAGAACTTAACAGAAGACTTTCTAAACTATAGGAATAAAGAGCATTACATACACAACCACACATTCATACACCAGAGTAAATAAAATACCTCATAATATAAAGATAATCATCAAATGTACCAGTCATCAGACCATCATCAAATAAGGTTACAACTCATAATATAATTGTCTTAACAAAAGATCAACAGATCAAATTCTAAGTTTAAGCAAAACTAATGAGATAACAATCTCGATCATGTCTGCTCAGGTGGTTCCTCCATCAGTCTACATAGAATGTAACCAAACTAGATCTAAGTCCTTAAAAATTACTCGAATCAAATCATGCGCGATCACCCACGTCTGCTTCGAAGGCACCTTCCTCCAAGCTAGCTAAATCGCGCAATTATTCGTAATGGAGGGAGAAAAACATAAAATAAAGGGGTAAGTCTAAAAACTTAGTGAGTGTTAACGCACATAATGCACATGTTAGTTTTTGTAATGAACTCTGGTTTTTATAAAGTATGCAACAGTTCCATCATGATAATTTCTCATAGACGTGATATAGATATATGATATATGCATATGATATAAAGTAACAGTTATAGTTCAATAGTATAGTCTACCCGAGATATTACATCTTCTCAGTAGGGTTGGCGTTGTCTCGAGTGACCTGCAATACAATCCCAGTGCCCCAGCCATTGTATGCTACCGTACATAACACTAGCGGCATGACCGAGTCCAACATCGGGTAGACCACAGCGCTAATGATGTATGTCTTGTAGTGAGCATCCATTAAGGCTGTGTCAGCCACGAAACAACTATTAGATCCAAGGCCCATATAACACACACATTTGACCATAAAGTTAACATGTATAGTAAGCCCATAGCCATTATACCACGCGTACCGGTGTACCATGTCATAATATGCAATTTATCTTGTCTGTATTTTACATGCATGCTTTTTACAAGTCTCATTTTGTTAACATATTTAAAACAACGTTTTTTTCTCAAGAATGTTAGAGTTCATGTGCAACAAGTGTAAATCGTGAGAGTTGCAAATATGCATGTTTTGGTACACAAAATAGATGTACAGTCATGGAAAATAATAGCAAGCATTATGTGAATTAAAACTCACCTAGGTCGATTAAATCCTCTAATCACTCCTTCAGCAAGTTCGGGTCCTCCAAATCTGTAGAAAACCTTCTATTAGTCCTAGGTCTGACTAAAACAACCCTAGAACATGAAAACAGGAGCTATCGGATGGCCGACCAAAATAGCATTCCCTGTAACTCTTCTGACCATACGTCCAGGCTCGATGCCGTACGTCCGCCCAAAATATTTCAGGTAGAACCTTATTTTGTCCATTCGTCCTCCTATCCTCCCACATCAATTTCTAAGGCCTACCAAAAGGTCTCCTAAGACTACCTATCTCAAAACAATGTCTCCATGCAATAGAAAACATAATGTAATGCTAAACCCAACTCTAAACAACATCAAAGGTATAATATGTCTAAGTTTCAAACCAACATCTAAGCTACTCTAGAAAGCATTAAAAGAGCATAACGACTTAGAAAGAAAAGTTAGGCGCATAGGGTTACCTCCTAGAAGCAACCTTCAAGAAAACACCTCTCTTTCTCCACATAACACACAATCTCACAAGAACACACTCACAAGAGGTTTCTAAGAGCCTGGGGGAGAGTTGGAACAAGAAAAAGGTGAGGGTGGGGTGAGTATTTATAGAGGAGAAAAGTTGGAGACACTCACCAACTCTCCTAAAAAGTAGCAGACGTCCGGTACTATTGGGGCATACATCTAGTACTATTTACCTAGCGGTTCAAAGGCTGTATCGTACGTCCAAATATTATCCATAGGTTTTCTAAAAAGTAGCGTATGTCCGGTGGTCCCCCATCATATGTCCATGTACTATCTGCAGGCATACGTACAGTGGTCTCCCCGCGTATGTCCTCTACTAACGACAGGAGCGTGCGTCCAGCAACCCTAGCGTACATCCGGTCAGAAAGTCCAAAATACCCAAAGTGCCATTCCAGCTGTTCCTAGTGACCCAAAACCCAAATTAATCATTTAACTAAGCTACCTAAGCTTAGTTATTTATTTGGGTCACTACAATTTTTCTATTAAAAAACAAAATAATTATCATAAAGCTACATTCTTGGGTCTATAAAACATATACTTATAGGTCTCAAACTCCGAACCCTACTAGTAATAGTAAATAAGTTGGTTTAACAAAACTGCCCTAGGTGTTCAAACAGAACATACTCTCATTCGAACGCTTGTGAGATAAAACTAAAAAACAATACAACTTTTATTCCTCGTTTGGAGGCTCATTCGGACGAGCTAGTGAACGAGGGCTTCTGTGACTCTCCTGGAATGCTTTGTTTGAAAGCTCGTTCGGAAGGGTTAGCGAACAAGGGCTTTTTGTGACTCCCATGTAATATCTTGTTTGAACGAGCTAGCGAACAAGGGCTTTTGTGATCGTTTGCAAGCTGATTCAAACGGGCTAACGAACGAAGGCTTTTGTGACTCTCCTGGAATGCTTCATTTGCAAGCTCGTTTGAAAGGATTAGCGAATGAAGGATTTTTGTGACTCCCTTGTAATATCTTGTTTGCAAGCTTGTTTGAACGAGCTAGCGAACAAGGGCTTTTGTGACCCTTTCTTTAATAACTCGTTCGAATGAGCTTGTGACCTTGTTTGAACGCCCCCGGTTGGCACTGTAACCTGAGCACTCTCAACACTTGCATCTACTCCAATCTTCCTCATAAACTCCCATGCGTCTACATCAGATGATTACTCCAAGGCTAATTTTTTTTTTTTTTTTTGACAAATTAATTTTCGATGGTATGGAAGTAGAAAAAATTAAAAGATAAAGAAAAAGGTATACATACCCACCTCAAACTACTATTTCATTGTCAAAGCCTCCTTAAACTGACAATTTACAGTTGTGTCAATGTCCACTATAAACTACCAAAAACATGTCAATATCCTCCCATAATGATAAAAATACCCTTATTAAAAAAATTCTAGAAGTTTTAAAAATTAAGAGAAAAATGAAAAAGAACAAAAGAATTCAATCAACAAGAAAAAGTAAAAAAAATCCAGGGATGGTTGAACTATTCCCATGTGTCTAACATTTTTTTGGTAATTTAGGATGTCATTTAAAGCAATTGGTAGGTTATAGTAGTTGCCAATAGGGTGGTAGTTTAAGGAAGGATATGTGTGATTTTTCCTTAAAGAAATAAATCACGCATAATACAAATATTTATGTGATTCACGTTAACAAGGCTACATTTACAAGCGGAGACGACTAGGAAGAAATTTCACTATCAAAAGATGGCATACTAAGACCAGTAAAGTGAAAACTACTAGAAACCCAAAGCCACACCCTCTCACAAAAGAAAATTATTCTGTAGAAGACAAAAATGAAAAAAATAAATCTCTCAAATTCTCTCTTGTGTGACAACTTTACTAAAAATAAAATTTTCTTTCTTTATGCTGTGCATCATCTCTCTTCCCTCATCTCTCTTCTCCCTTGTTTAAAGGACTGAATACCTTCTTTCACAAAAGGGGAAAGTCGACTAGCCGAAGTATATAAGTAGTGTGGAACACAATCAAAAACCCATTCTAAAAGAAAAACTGAAAGAGCATACATGACTTGATGAGAACAAGTCATTAACATCACAAATCTCCACTACCTTGACTTCAATTCCATTTAGTCCTCAAACACAAATCTCCTCATGGTGTATCCTCCATCAGTACCTCTAAGAAAAAACAAGTTTAGACTCTTAACACAATTTAAAAGAATTATGCAACAATAATATCAATTTATCAAACCACAACAAATATAAAGATAAACAATCACACAGTGAACACACATGTTTTGTTAATGAATTGAAAACCCTTTGAAAAACATCTCAAATTTAAAACCACTATGTAGAAGCCAAATCCAAGAAATAAATCACTAAGAAGAATTCAAGTGTACAAGCAAATCAAATTTACAACGCCTTTGTAATGGACTTTCCCTTATACCAGACAAGCAACACCACTATCGTCTTCATGATCTCCTTTACCAGAACTCCAGTAGAGTTCAAGATGCGTAAATGCTCTCATTAAGATCTCGAGGGTTTCTTAGAAGCTAGATAACAAAGGGGTCAGGACGAGTTGCTAACGACATTTCTAGCCAAGCATTCTAGAAGTCACAGCATCAAGACGTCTTGCTAACGACACATTTTGTAAATCTTGTTTCAAGATGTCTTGCGGATGGCCTCATTGAAGACACTCTATAAGTCTTCTAAAGCATTCACATTAGGAGAACTTGCTAAAGAGGTTCTCTAGAGTGCTTCTAAATGAAGTACATCAGGATAGATTTGCTGAGGCCAATTTAAACTTCAATAATTAAACTCCAGATTAGAATGCTAAAACATCTAAGTATTTAGGGTTAAATATATTTTAGCCCCCCGAATTTTTATTTCTTTTTCAATCTTGTCTCTAATGTTTAAAAATTGGCAATGTACCCAACGAAGTTTCAAAAATTTTCAATCTAGCCACTCCGTTAACCATTTATGTCTTATTTGATGAAAAATGGCTCATGTGCGACGCACCTAAGTTTTTTTGTGCAAAATTTTCAAAATTGCCCCTTGTACATGTGTTGAATTCCAAAAATGCCCCCATTTAAAAAAAAAAAAAAAAAAAAAAAGAAGGTGTTGGCCAAACCACCCCAATGGCCTCTACGGCCACCCCTTTTTTTGTGTTTTTTTTTTTATATATATAATAAAAAAATAGTGATATTTATGCTTTTCAATCATTTCCGTAAGAGAAAAATGAAATTATTGGCCTAGTGACTACATTGCAAATTTTTGAAACTTGGTTGGAGACTACATTGCCAATTTTTAAACATTGGAAACAAGATTATAATAGAGGTGAAACTTCGGCTCACAGGGGGATAGAATGTATTTTTTTTCAAGTATTAATAAGACTTACAGCCATTGTTTTTGATCACTAAATAGGCTAACACTAACAAACTCTCATTTGCCAATTCGGTGACAAAACCATTAAATTAATAAATTGCAAGTAAACAAAATCAAACTTTATAATATCCCAACACAAGCCAATAAAACCACCAACAAGACTTAAGTGAACGTTTTTGAAAAGCTATATCTTGTATTTGTCTTATGAAACCACAAGTAAAATCATCACACACATTGAGATTGAAAATATTAAATCAAGTCAAATTTTATAATCCTCAATGCATAAGCTTAAATACATATGCAATCTCCACAATGTTCTCCCCCCTTTAGTAACAAAATGACAAAGGAAACGTACAATATGAAGCAGATGAAATGAGCACAAACAAGAACAATCCCAAAATGCATATGAAATGAAGCACATAGTTCAGCAGCAAAATTAAATCACATAAGCAAATAAAAGAAATCATCACCAACCAAAGAATATTCAATTTCCCCTTCAATCATTCTTAGCCTCTCTTCCCCTATAATCACTCTCCCCATATCAAACGAAATGACAAAGGGCAAGACAAACAAATAATTCCAAGCAATGGACCAAAATGGGTGATGCAATGCACCATATGAATGCAAATATGAAGGAAATGTAATAAGCAAAAGATTTAACAGAAGATTACTTTAAACTGAAATGTGCATTAGTGGAAATTTTGGAAAAGTCTTATTCTTTAGTCACACATGAGAAGAGAGATATATTGTATTTTATTTCACTTTTGGGTGGACTGACATAATCATTTTAATATTTGGGTTCATAATGGGTATGACCAATTCTATAAACACTTGAAGAAGCCATGTACTCTCACCCTACATATATAATGAAGTTAGCCCAGTAGACTTCATTAGGTTATCAGAGCAATTAGGATTGAGAGACTAATGCCCTCTACACACAACACAACACAACAAAGGGAGATGGCAAGCTCATCGTCCAACAAAGAAGGTACATTTATATTCTTTTCATTGTTGTTCAAATGTTGTGGTATTAGAGCATTCTATCTCTTTTCTCTATGGTTGTTGATAAATCTCATTGTTTTAAATAATATTATTATTATTTATTTATTTTTTCAACGCAAACAATGAGACTTGTGCTTGAATTGCTTTCTTTATGGAGTTTTTTTTTTTTTTTTTTTGGTGAATGAACGATGAACCCACTACAACAGAACAAAAAAAAAAAAAATCAGCATTTTTTATTTTATTTTGTGGATGTCTGGCCGAAGGCCTCACAATTTCCATGGCGGTGCACTGTAGGTATTGGCACTGTTCAATGGATAATATTCTATTTTAGATCCTGTTTGCACATCACATTTTCTCAAGAAAATATCTGCACATCTCACCATTTATTGTGTATGTCTTGAATGGTCCAAGACATAATTACATAAAAAAAATAAATATAAAAAAAAATTTAACAAAAAATAAAGGGTCTATTTTGTTATTATTCATGACCTTTACGTGTGCTGTGCTAATATCCAAACAGAGATGTGCATGCTATTTTTTTATTTTTTTTATTTTATATATGTTATTTATAATATTTATGTTTTGGAAGTCGAATTTTATGTTCAATTTTTTTTTTTTTTAGTACAATATGGATAATAGTGTTGTGAATCAAAACCAATGATTTTGATTAGTTACGTATCCATCTCTTGTGGGACTAATTATGATAAATTATTGGGTTTCCTTTTTATTGAAATTTCAGTACAATTTGGATAATGTTGTTGTGTACTAATATAGATGATTTTGATTGGTTATGTACTTGCCTGTTGTGAGACTAAACATAATAAATTATTCGAAGTATTATTGAAAATTATCAAAAAAAAAAAAGGAAATTGAGTTTGTTATTTATTTATTGAAATTGTTGCCTTACTAAGGTCGATATGGATAATTGATTTGCCCTATCGGTAAATCATTAATTTGGTAGGATGCTTAGGACGATGAAATACTCTGCGCTTGATGACTTGGTCTTTTCAAAACACTAACGGGAACTAATTATGAAGATTGGTATGAGTCTCTCACTATCAATTTAGCAATCATGAATCTTGATTTGGCTTTAAGAGTTGAGGCACCTACTGAACTTACTGAGAAAAGTTCTACCGAAGAGAAAAACTACTATGAGCGTTGGGAGCATTCAAACCGGACTTGTCTTATGATCATTAAGTACTGATGTGGTGTTTTTGTGACCAAAAATATCAATAATAAAATTACCACTCGCAATAGAACAAATCCCGTAGAATAGAGCTATATTGAGGGTGTCGAACCTCAAGGACTGCAGGGGTTTAATTATCAAAATCAAAAGATCAAAATTAACTTAATTAAAAGAGAGTGAATTGGTTGTGAGAATTTAAAGTGCATAAAATAAACAGAAATAGAAGGGAGTAAATCTATGAAAGAGAGAGTAGGGTATTGACTTCACCACGATCCGCACATCAATGGTTAACCATAATTAACTCTAGTAATTCATTCTATGCATGTTATAATTTTAACAAGAAAATAATCTCATACAATCAATGGAATAGTATAACCCATCTTCGGTTGGCACGGACCGTCTACCTAAATTATACTAAACTAAAGTGTAGTACGATCCGTCTTCCCTAGGTATGGTCTATCTAACCTTATTGATTGCATGCCAATTAAATACCATTGTATAACCATCATTCTTATGATCACAGAAAATAAGAATGATTTGAGTTCAATAATAGTAAAATAATTTCTAAGACAAGATAAGAATTCTACTAATATTGATTTGAAATTTAAAGAACAACTGCATTTAATATGAAGAACAGAAATCAACTGTAGCAATCCTCAGGGTTATACAATCAACATGCATAAATTGAAAGACTAGAAATTAAATACAATCAAACCATTGTGCTTGGAAAGGGCTACATCAATACCCCACAATTGGGTTTAGCTGCTCATGATCTCCTAAGCTCCACAGACTATTTTACTGAATTTTTGCTCTAGAAGCGGTGTGTTTTTTCTCAATGCTTAGAGGCCTATTTATAGGGCTTAGGAGAGTCCTAGAAGCCCTAGGAATCCTATAAATTTCGGAGATTTAAGTCCAAGTCCAATTATGATAAAGAAAACCTAAGTCCAAATCGGAATAGGATTCGCCCAGAATTGCGTTCCTATCTTACGGGGCAATTTTGGCAATGCGGCGCTCCGAATTAGGAACATTATATTTCACAATGATTTGTAGAAATTTGAGTTAGCTTTCCAGTGCCGCTTGAATCACCTCAATCGGATATTTGAGTTGAAAGTTATGGCCAAAATACCAAGACGTATGCAGAATCCAAAATTGAATCCAATCCGATTTTGACTCCAATTTGAGAAATTCCGAATTAATCCTTTTCTTTATTTGATTTAAACTTAACCATGATTGGTTAAGTTTAACCACATCTTCTAGGTCTTCTCAAAGTGTGCTTTTAAGCCCAAAATCAATGGAATTAATTGCATCTTGATTTATATCCTGAAAACACAAAAACAAAACAAAATCAAACAAATAACAATGCTAAGGAATTAACATATGTAAATTAAGGGGCTTGAATGTGCAACATTCGACGCTTATCAAGTACACTATTGACAATTCTATTAGGCTGAGTATTACTCATACTGATAGCGGAAAATGGAACTTTCATGAAACTTCTTACTACCACAACTTATGATGGTGTTAGTGGAGTCCATGAGCATATTATGAAGCTCACTATTTTTTTAACAAGCTAAGGGAAATGAAAGTTGAGTTAGCAGATAGTTTTCTTGTGTGGCAAGTGCTTGAGTCCTTACCATCTCAATTTGACGCCCTCAAGACCACCTACAATGCTCAGAGAGATGAATGGAGCTTGAGTGAAACGACTGCTATAGTAACTCAAGAAGAAGAGGTGATAAAAAAGGGAAAGCCTCTTGCTATTTTTATGATGACACAAAACAGTGGAAACTTTAAGAGAAATTTTCATAAGGGCAACAGCAATGGGAACAAACCATATAAAGTAAAGAAATTCAAGAAGTTTTCTCAGCAAGCCAGTGTGCGCACCTCTCTAGAGCTTAAGATAGAAGGGTTCAAAGGAAAGTGTAACTTTAGTCATGCGTTTCGACACAAAAAGGCCAATTGCAATAAATATACTGCTTGCTTAGAGAAGAAAGGAATTACAAAGCCCTAGAAGGCTGAGTGATGGGGAGTAGATGTTGAACAAGGGAAACGGTGTGAAGGTCAAAGTTGAATACATTGGCACTACAAAACTTCATTTAGCCTCTGGGCGTTTTTTGGATTTAAAAAGAACTACTTTTGTACCTTCTATTAGGAGGAATCTTATCTTTATTTCTCTTTTAGACAAATGTGGATACACTTTTGAGATTGAAAATGAAATGGTTACTATATATTATGATTTTATTATGGTTGGTCCTGGTATATTGTGTGATGGTTTATACAGGATTGACTTGATGCCTTCTCTTTCTTATTCTTCTCCAAATACTCCTATTGTGAGTACTGAAGTTGGTTCCAAGCGTAGTAGGGCTAGTGAAATATCATCTATGTTATGGCACAGACGATTGAGTTGCATCTCTAGGCCAAGAATGGAAAGGTTGATTAAAGATGGTATTCTTGCTAATCTAGATTTTTCTGATTTTGATACTTGTGTTGATTGTGTTAAAAGGAAGCTTACTACTAAAACCACAAGACAAAAGGATGGGAGAAGTGAAAACGTCTTAGAATTGACACTCACTGATATACGTGGTCCCATTACTCCTACCGCTTTGGGAAATTATAGGTACTTCATAATCTTTATTGATGATTATTCACGTTATGGTTGCACTGAACTCATTCATGAAAAGTCGGAATCTTTAGAAGCCTTTAAAAATTTAAAGGCTACTATTGAACCTCCAGCATAACAAGAATATTAAAGCTGTAAGATCAGATAGATGTGGTGAGTATTATGGGAGATAATGAAACTAGGCAAAATGCAGCACCTTTTGCAAGGTTTCTTGAAGCATGTGGGATTGAAGCGCAATATGCAATGCCTAGAACTCCTCAGCAAAATGGGGTTGCAGAAATGAGAAATCGTACTCTAATGGACATGGTACGATGTATGCTTAGTCACTCATGCTTACCAGAGTTCTTATAGGGAGGGGCCTTGAAAACTGCAACTTACATTCTGAATCAGGTACCCAGCAAGTCAATTTCTAAAACTCCTTATGAGTTGTGCTCTGGGAAAAGGCCTAGTTTACACATTTTCATGTTTGGGGTTGTAGGACAGAAGTGAGACTTCATAATCCACTTTTAAAGAAACTTGATCCTAAGTCTATCTCTGAATTATCTGTAGGGTACTATGTCGGCTCAAGGAGTTCTAGATTTTATTGCCCTTCTCATGTGACTAGAATCATTGAGTCAGATCGTGCCATTTATTTTGAGGATGATATTTAGAGTGGGATTTCCATACCTCGTGAGATCTCATTTAGGGAGGAGCGTGTTGTTGTCCCAATGCATCTTATTTCACCATCGATGTATGCACCTCCACCTGTAAGGCAATCTCATGTTATTGTTCAAGAAAATGTTATTAAAACTGCACCTAATGTTGATGAGGGGACGAATGATAATGTTCATTTGAGGAGATCCTAGAGGACACGTAAGCCTGCAGTTTCTGATGATTATGTAGTCTATTTTGAAGGAGCATGAGTTAGTGTTGGATTGTCTATTGATTCAACTACTTTCCAAGAGGCTATTGATGTTCCACAGTCTTCGCATTGGATAGAGGCTATGCATGATAAGATGGAATCCATGCGTCTAAATGATGTTTGGGATTTGGTTGAATTACCAAGTGGTTGCAGACCAATTGGTTGCAAATGGGTTTTCAAGACCAAACATGATTCCAAAGGCCAATTAGAGAGGTATGAGGCTAGACTTGTGGCCAAGGGCTTTAAGCAGAGAGATGGGATTGAATATAAAGACACTTTTTCACCTGTTTCTACCAACGACTCTTTTCGGATAATTATGACATTAGTAGCTCATTTTGACTTGGAGCTACATCAAATGGATGTTAAAACAGCTTTTCTAAATGGTTATCTATCCAAAGATGTGTATATGTAGCAACCAGACAGTTTTCAGGTGAATAGAAAGGAACATATGAAGTGAAAGCGTAAAAGGTCTATTTATGGGCTTGAGCAAGCTTCGAGGCAATGATACTTGAAATTTGATGAAATTGTCACCTCTTGTGGGTTTAAGGAAAATGTTGTTGATTAATGCATATATTTAAGGATCAGTGGGAGCAGATACATTTTTCTGTGCTTTATATGGATGATATATTGCTTGCAACAAACGACAATGGGCTCTTGCTTGTAGCTAAGCGCATGGTGTCCTCTCATTTTGATATGAAGGACCTTGGTGAGGCCTCTTATGTTTTAGGTATACAAATTCCTCGTGATAGAACTAATGGTGTTCTTGGATTGTCTCAGAAAACTTACATTGATCGAGTATTGAATAGGTTTCATATGGAGTCTTGCTCTCCTGGAAAGACACCAATTGTGAAGGGTGATACATTTTCTAAGTGTCAATGTCCCCATAATGATAATTAAAGAACTCAGATGCAATCTATTGCACATGCATCAATTGTGAGTAGTCTGATGTATGCTCAAGTATGTACACGACATGACATTGCTTATGCTGTAACTGTGCTTGGGAGATACGTAAATGATCCAGGTTTAAGTCACTGGACAACTTCAAAGAAAGTACTAAGGTACTTATAGGGCACTAAAAAATTTTATGCTAACATATCGGCGATCCAACATTCTTGATGTAGTTGGATATTCAGATGCCAATTTTGCAAGTTGTTCAGATGATAGGAGATCCACTTATGGATATATTTTTATGATGGCAGGGGGAGCCATTTCATGGAAAAGTGTCAAACAGACATTTACAACTTCCTCAACTATGGAGGCAGAATACATAGCTTGTTACCAAGTTACGAGTCAGGCTATATGGCTGCGAAATTTTTATCTCAAGGCTAGTTGTTGTGCATACCATTAACAAGCCGCTGAAGATATTTTGTGATAGTTCTACAGCAGTTTCTTTCTCTTGGAACACTAGAAGCTCTTCGCAATCCAAGCATATTGACATAAAATACTTGTTTATTAGAGAAAAAGTAGCCGAGTCTCACATTTGTGTTGTGCATATTCCCACATAACATATGTTAGAGGATCCACTAATTAAGGGGTTTGCTTCTATAGTGGTTCAGAAGCATGTGACTCAGATAGAGTTGTTGGAGTCTTCTATTCTAATGAGTTAGTGGGAGTTATATGTTTTGTATGTATCGTGAGTCATTTGTGTTGCCATGTATTATTTTGCGATATTGATTATGGCATTATTTGTGTTATAATATGAGACATTGTATGTTAGTCTCGGTGGGCTTCAAATAAATATGGAGTGATCACTATTTGTGTTATTTGTGTGCTATACTTGCATTCCATTTTCTAGATCACGTAATTGTAAATACTTGTTATATGTTATACATCTTATCGATGTTGATGTGGTCTTTTTGCTTGCAAAAATATATCAATAATAAAATTACCACTCGCAATAGGACGAATCCTTGCAAAATAGGGCTATATTAAGGGTGTCGAACCTCAAGCAATGTGTAGATGTTGTTATCAAGTTTGTCAAGATCAAATATAACTCAAATTAAAAGAAGATTGATTTATTTGTTTTTGTAAAAGTAAATGTATAAAAATAAAGATAGTAATGAGAGATAGAATAAGTGGTTGAATTCATCACTAACCTCATAACAATGATCAATCATAAATTAATAATGGAAATTCATACTATGCATGATATAGGGCTTGGCTCACTCGAGTATTCAAGAAAATATCATCATTTAAGAAATAAGTATAATCCATCTTCAGTTGGCACGGATCATCCACCTAACCACTAAGTTGCGGTACGATCCATCTTCCCTGTGTATGAACTATCTAATTCCTTAATAGGCTATACACAATCAATGAATAAGCATAACGCATCTTCGGTTGGCACGAACTGTCTACCTAAATTGCACTAAACTAGGGTGTAGTATGTCTTCCCTAAGCATGGCCTATCAAATCCTATTGATCACGTGTCAATTAAAACAGTTGTATAACAATCATTCATATAATCACAAAAAATAAGAATGATTGAATTTAATCAATATAAAAGACTTTCTAAGACAAGATAAGAAATTCATAATTATTGAATATAAACATTAAGATCAATTCTCACACTTATACAACCATCATGCATATAGAAAATCCCAAATTAAAATACAATTAACCATTGTTACTTGAAAATGGCTACATCAACGCCCTATTGCAAATTTAACCCTTATGGTGGTGCTAGGATGGCCTCTTGCCATGGATTATCTCCTCTTCAACTTGTCAAGCCTCCAAGAAGATTTTTTTATTTTTTTTATTTTTTATTTTTTATCTAAAACTAAGCACACCTTCTCTTGAAGCTTAAGGGTCTATTCATAGGGAGCAAACTGGGTTTCCTAGAAGCCCTAGGAAACCTAGAAAATCCGTAGGTTAGTCTCCCAGTTGAAATAGGAGATTGAAAACCTTCTTCATAGTGGATTTGGGCTATTTCCGCATGCTGGAAGCCCGAGTGCGCTCGATCACCCTTGTGGGGCGCTCGGCATGGGACTGTTTTGTGCTCTTATGTTACGGGGCGAGTTTGGCATAGCAAATGTCCGAATTAGAAAATTTGTATTTCACAATTCTTTGTAGAAGCTTGAGTTAGCTTTCCATTGCCACTAGTTTCACCTCAATCTAATACTTTAACAGAAAGTTATGTTCAAAATACTAAGATAGGTCTTCTCAAAGTGTACTTTAAGCTCAAAATCAATGGTATTTCTTGTATCTTTATTGAAAACCTGAAAATACTAAAACAAAACAAAATCAAGCAAATAACAATGCCAAGGAATTAACATATGTGAGTTAAAGGCTTGAATGTGCAACATTTGGCGCTTATCACACCCTCAAACTTACATATTGCTAGTCCATTAGCAATAGAAAACCGAAAATAAACTGAAAAATAACAAGATAAATCCTTCTTTCGTGGGATGTACGATTGCATTTAGCGTATGCAACATACCTTTTAAACCCCTAGGCATCCCTAGAGGACGAGTGAAGTCTCGTGAGGGTTTAACAAGAATGGTACCCACAAACATTGTCATGATTATGTTATTATTAAGAATGAATGAAGTATCACAAAATAATGGGTTTCATTCATTAGCAAGCTTAAAGAAATAAACTCTATCTTCAAAATTTCAGAAAATTTAGAATCAAGTTACTAACAAATGGCAATGGAGATAACACAAGTTCCAATCGGTGTAATAGTGAACTAGCACATATTTATAAGGCTTCAAAAATAATTTCAACATGAATGGTTCATTGCTCAAAATTCATTACACTCCCAATTGGATGAAATAACCAAGGTATATATATATATATATATATATAGTAGGTTGTTTTATACTTAGCTCTCTTAAGCTTTCTAATTGACTCATGTATCGAGCATTAAGCTAATGACTCCCAAACTAAATGGCTTTAGGGCATTATGTGTAAAGAAACCCCTAAGAGCTTACTAGCTTAAGTCAAAAAGGCTACGAAGGTAAACTAGCCATGTTATCAACCAAACCGAACTTCCAACCTTTTGACGCGAACACTCACTACTTAATAAGACAAAATGTCCGGTTACTTAGTGAAAAGCTCAAAGTGATCAATATTATTCTTTTTTATTATTATTTTTTTTGATTTTTTTATAATGCCAAGATTATTCATCCAACAAGTCACCCAACTATATTTAAGACATTGACAACAAGCATAATTGATTTCAGATTTCATACCTCACATATTATATGCTAGTGTGTGCTTGTGATAATCAAATTGAAACAAGAAGCATCTCATGTTGCCACAAGTAAGTAACAAGACTCAAATTTCCTAGTCAATTGATCATGTCTTCATAACTTTAAGCCCATCAATGAAATTCAAATCAAAATCAAAGCTTAACCACATGCTTAAGAATAACATAACAAAAATATTAGACAGTGTTTTGCTTTTCCATACCTCCAAACTTGAATCACACATTGTCCCCAATGTGTGTATAGAACTGAAAAACAAGAGCAAGAGGATAAGAATATCTGAATGAGCAGATGTGGGGCATATCATACCCCCAAACTTGTATGCAAAAACACATGTCGTGAAAAAATAGCTAATACTCCAACCAAATACCAGTCAAGTGCAACACATTGTTGTATAAAGATAATCAAATAATGAAACAACGGTGAAAATAAACCTGGATGGAGATCATGTACCCTTGTGGAGTGAGGTTCAAGTGCATGCACAGAGCCTACGCTTGAACCTATGAAGCTGACTCATGTAGTCAAAATATATGGGATCCTCCAAGTCAATAGAATCCACATCCTTGATGTGCTCAGTGCTCTTTGAGTTTAAATTTGAAGCACCAATCTTTTCTTCTCTTGGATCAAAGATAATGGATTTTACCAATAGAAAGGTAATTCATAATGTCCACAGATCGAGATAGATCACTCTGAATATTCTCAAATATTTTCTCATCCAAAAGGGAATCATGAACTGGAATAAAATGAGAGGAATACTGAGAGAATTTTTCTACCTCAATAGTCTCTTTTTGTGCTTGCAGATTACTCTGTTGGCCTCTTGGTAAGTCATAAGCAATAATAATCGGGAGAGTGACGTATGTCCCTAAAAATGAGGATTTCAGATTACATGGAATAGAAGCTTGGGGCTCATATTGCGTTTCAGGAATAGAAGTTGATGGTGAAGAAGCCTCAGTGCTCATTTCTTTGCATTTTTCCCGATGTAGATCCCGTAGGGCCTCAGTTTGCTCCTCCTTCATAGCCTCAGTACTCATTTCTTTGCCTTTTTCCTGATGTAGATCCCGTGGGGGCCTCAATTCCCTCCTCCTTCATCTCTTCCACTTGATTTCCGACCACTTCTTCACTCCTCAGTGTGGTGATAACTTGCTCATGATAAGAAGTACTCTCATCCTCCATGTAGTGTCCATTAGGATTGGACACCCCTTGACTTTGAATCTCTTCTTCTTCTCTTTTTAGGATATTGGCTATTTGTTAGAGTTGAGCCTCTATCTTGGCAATGGATTGAGAGTGAGCATTCATAATCTCCTGTTGGGAGTTCTCCATTTGATTAGTCTTACTCTTAAGATTCAACATCTTATCTTTAAAGTCAAAATCTGACAAAAGAGATGGCTCCTCTTGGTATTGTTGTTGTGGAGGCCAATAGATGGGAGATGGCTCCACTTGGTATTGTTGTTGTGGAGGCTAGTAGATGGGAGATGGCTCCTCTTGGTATTGTTGTTGTGGAAGACAGTAGATGGGAGGCGGCTCCTCTTGGTATTGTTGTTGTGGAGGCCAGTAAATGAGAGACGGCTCTTCTTCGTGAGCTTCTATCTCGGCAGTGGATTCAGAGTGAGAGTGCAGCAGTTGATTACTATCCTCCACTTTGTTGAGAAGATTCGAAACCTTATTTTGAAAGTCAGACTTCGACAGAGGAGGTGGTGCGGCCTAATTCTACTACTGTGGAGTTGCTTGATATTGAGGGGAATAAGTTTAATCATTGGACTGCGGATATTATTGATGGTGCAATTCATGAAATTGTGGAGCACAATTTCTAGGAGCTTGAGCTTGCCACGAGAGATTAGACTGTTTGCTCCATGCCAGGTTATAGGAATCAAAATAAAGGTCATTCCTCGGTCTAGAGAACGGTGTGTTCATATGCTTATAAGAATAATTAAAAAATTGTCCATAATCTCTAACATGGTGATAAGGACTATAGCAATATGAACATAGTCCATGGGGTGTTGGAATGTCTCCCTACATGACTACAAACACAAAAATTAAATAAAATAACAAAACAAAAATAAAAACAAAAATAAAAAACTCTCAAACAACTAGAAGATGCAGCCTTAGAGTGCTGGAATCTAGCAGGCAGGCGTAGGTGCGCTCAATCGCACTGCAGAATGCACTCGAGTGCACGGCCAATGCTAGAGGGCCTGCGTAGCTACGGACCTGAACAAAGAAAGAAAAACCAAAAAAACAACAAAAAAAGAAAAAAAAGAAGGAAAGAAACAGGTAATAAAATAAAATAAAATATAAGCAGAAAAGAATCAAGTTAAATTCAATCTTTAAAACTTAACAATGCAACCGTTAAGCAATCCCTGGCAACGGCACCAAAAATTGATGTGGTCTTTTTGTTTGCAAAAATATATCAATAATAAAATTATCACTTGCAATAGGATGAATCCTTGTAGGATAAGTCTATATTGTGGATGTCGAACCTCAAAGACTACGTAGATGTTGTTATCAAGTTTGTCAAGATCAAATATAACTCAATTTAAAATACGATTGATTTGTTTTGTTTTTGTAAAAGTAAATGCATAAAAAATAAAGATAGTAATGAGAGATAGAATAAGGGGTTGAATTCATCACTAACCCCATAATAATGGTCAATCATAAATTAATAAGGGAAATTCATACTATGCATGATATATGGCTCGTTTCACTCGAGTAATCAATAAAATACCATTATTTAAGAAATAAGTATAATCCATCTACGGTTGGCACAAACCGTCCACCTAACCAATAAGATGCAGTACGATCCATCTTCCATAGGCATGGACAGATGGACTATTTAATACCTTAATAGGCTACACACAATTAATGAATAAACATAACCCATCTTCGGTTGGCACGAACTGTCAACCTAAATTACACTAAACTAGGGTGTAGTACAATCCGTCTTCCCTAGGCATGGCCTATTAAATCCTATTGATCATGTGTCAGTTAAAACAGTTGTATAACAATCATTCATATCACAAAAAATAAGAATGTTTGAGTTCAATCAATATAAAAGACTTTCTAAGACAAGATAAGAAATTCATAATGATTGAATATAAACATTAAGATCAATTCTCACACTTATACAACCATCATGCATATAGAAAATCCCAAATTAAAATACCATTAAACCATTGTTACTTGGAAAGGGCTACATCAACGCCCTATTGCAAATTTAGCTGCTCATGGGGGTGCTAGGATGGCCTCCTGCCATATATTATCTCATCTTCAACTTGTCAAGCCTCCAAGAAGATTTTTTTTATCTAAAACGAAGCACATCTTCTCTTGAAGCATAAGGGTCTATTTCTCGGGAGCAAACAAGTCCTAGAAGCCCTAGGAAACCCAGAAAATCCGTAGGTCAGTCTCCCAGTTGGAATAGGAGATTGAAAACCTTCTTCAGGGTGGATTTGGGCTATTTCCGCATGCTAGAAGCCCAAGTGCGCTCAATCCCACTTATGGTGCGCACGATCCCACTTTTGGTGCGCTTGATACCACTTGTGGTGCTCTTGAGTGCACCTACGCACGTGGCTGTTTTGCGCTCTTATCTTGTGGGGCAAGTTTGGCATAGGAAACGTCCGAATTAGGAAATTTGTATTTAACAATAATTTGTAGCAGTTTGAGTTAACTTTCTAATGCCACTGGTTTCACTGCAATCAGATACTTGAGTAGGAAGTTATGTTCAAAATACTGAGACGTGTGCTAGGTCTTCTCAAAATGTGCTTTAAACCCAAAACCAATGGTATTTCTTGTATCTTTATTAAAAGCCTGAAAACACAAAAAAAAAAAAAAAAAAAAAAAAAAAAACAAACAAACAAACAAACAAACAAACTCAAACAATTAAAAATGCTAAGGAATTAACATATGCAAGTTAAGGAGCTTAAACGTGTAACATTCGGTGCTTATCAGATGTGTTCTTAACTTGTAGCTGCAAACACATTCAGATTAGATTGTTTGTTGGGATGCTTACTTTGGTTTACTTGGTAATTAAATAACTTATGCAGTCCAAGTGGGAGATTGTTGTATTTTATTTCACTTTTGGGTGGACTGACATAGTCATTTTAATATTTGGGTCTATAATGGGTTGGACCAATTCTATAAGCACTTGACGAAGCCATGTACTCTCACCCTACATATATATTGAAGTTAACCCATTAGACTTCATTAGGTTATCAGAGCAATTAGGGTTGGGAGACTAGTGCCCTCTACATACACAATACAACAGGACAAAGGGAGATGGCAAGCTCATCATCTAACAAAAAATGTACGTTTATATTCTTTTCATTGTTGTTCACATGTTGTGGAGTAAGACAGATTTATTTAGTGTAATTCGAACAAGATATAGATGAATAGCGTCTCACCCTCAAGAAATGACTAAAAATAAAGTTTGCACAAAGATGAACATATATATTAAAAACATACTTGAAACTTAATGAACAACCAATCAAATATTGTATTCAAAGTGTGTATAAAATGCATCAAGATCAAATGAATTGATGGATTATCATTCACAACAAACAACGTAGTGATGATGAGTACCATTTAAACTATGCTTGTGTGCTGTGTGTAATAACTTTCTACTTTGCGAGCGTAAGACTTGAAACTTGTAATGGGATCTAGTCTTAACATGAAGTCACAAATGAAAGATGAAAACCTCTCATAGATCAAAAGACAAACCTTATTTCTAGGGCTTAGAGACACTCATACAAACACTCCCCTTAACTTATGACATCAATTTGTATCTAAGTCCATTTCGTACTTTTGCCTTTATCCGTAAGGATATTAGATTCAATTTTAAATTTTGCAGTATTCCCCTCTTGCCCTTGCTTATGAACACCGATATTTACTATCATGCACAAATGCTTTATAAACTAGGGAGAACCAAGTAGGATGTTTTCTAGGTTCAACTAGACTATGGTCAATTTGTTCCAAAGAGAACTTTAACACCCACACTAAATAGTTGACCAACTAACTCACACATGCGGTTAAACTCAAACCTCATGAAATTAACAAGTGCACAAAGTGAACAGGATAATCTAAATGTTCCATACAATCACCACAATTATTTTTCATGCATAGGCTACATAGAATAAACTCAAAGTGTGATTTTTCGTTACTAAGCAAAAATGAGAATTTGATGCATGACAGTGTGCAAATATGGAATAATTGAAGAAAGAACCCCTCAAGTTTTCAATACTTTTCATTTTTTATGTATACTTTCTTTAAAAAAAAAATTAAAATTAAAAAATTAAAAAAATGAATAAAAACCATGCGATCATTACCTATGCAGAAAACAAAAAGCAATTCAAGAAAAAAAAAAGAAAAAAAAAAAAGAACAATGCATGCCCTAGGAAGAAATGTAATGCATGAATTGTCACCTAGGTATGCAATGAGACCATCTAACGTTAGGTAGAACCATTGCCACTTTCTCTCAACGGGTGAATGGTATCAACTTTTGGAACCCAAATCTTGCTAATAGTAGGTTCAAATTTGTTACCATGAACCTTAAACCTAATACTAGGTAAGGAACACAATCTTATTCTCTTCTCTAAATATAGGGAAGACTTTTTTTTTTTAAAAAAAAAGAGTCCCCTACGAGAGACTCCCTTGGTGTTACCTAAATCAAGGAAACCGAAGGGAACCAAAAGTGCTACCATATTCCTTACCATAATTTTATTAAAAAAAAAATACTCTCTTTCATTTCTCTCATTTGTCTTTCCTCTAACATTTATTTGAAAGAATATTTAAATGGCTTTCTCTTTTCTCTTTCTTTCCCCTAACATTTATTTGAAAGAATGTTTAAAAGGTATAGAGAAATGATAGTGGAAGTTATTGTGGAGTTTATTTAAATAAGGAAGCAAAAAGTATTTTGATTTCCTAAATTAAGCGAAGTTCTTGCTAGTACTCTAACCGCTAATTACGCACCTTAGGCAATTATCAGATTTCCATAACTATAACTGCACTGCCTTAAGCGGTTAGCGATTTTAAAATAACTTACGGTTAGAGGTTATTGAACCCTAAACCGCACCGCATAAACGTCTGTCAGGTACTAGCCTTTTGGACTTATTGGTGTTTTCGGTCTTCATTAGACCTCATTTTAGGGGTTACTGTAGATTTTTGGGATTTTTTTGGGCCTATTTTTAGTGTTTTAGGCTTGTTTTAATGGTTTTCTTTTCTTTTTTTCTTTTCTTTTTTTTTTTAAAAGCTTTAGTATTTTAAATGGAGAAAAAAAATTAATAAATTTGTATAGTAACATGACGATTCTTTTCTATCCATTAGAAAAACACATTTGTTAATGTATTACACAACAAAACAATGTTGTTTTGGTATATATAAATATATAAGGGTAAGCCGTTAGCGAATATCAACTGCTAACCGCATCACCCTAGTTAGGTGGTTAATAATTTTTACCAGCCACCCACCAAAGCGGTTATGTGGTTAATAACCGACCCACCTATATAGTCCTAACCTTGGGAATGGTTTGGCCAGAGGATCACCTCTTCCGGCCTCTTCTTTTTTCCTTTTTCTTTTGAATTTTTACTATGGGTATTTTTGTCATTTGAAGTACATTACAAATTTTTGGTAGTTTGACATGACATTAATGCAATTTTACTCGGGAAGACATCGTAAATAGAATTAATTTGAGGAGAGTATGTGTGATTCCGCCCATAAAGAAATACTAACACATAAACTATTGATGAGTGGGAATCTTGAGTTGTGTTAGGATTTGATAAGCTTATGTAGGCTTTGATAAATTTTCAGATCACTACCTACAATCTGCTGTTTGACTATCCTGGAATTTGTTTCCTTTTTTTTTTTCATAGCCTCCGGTGAGGATTCTTTTCTATTGTTATATAGGCCAAAAAATTATTTGGCTTTTCCTTCTTGCTCTTGACCTCCTGATAAAAACTCTTTCATGGAGAAAAAAAAAAAAGAAAAAAGAAAAATTAATACAATTTATCAGAATGCTGTTGTTTCAGTTCAATCAACACTCGCAATAAATTACAGGGGTTATTAAATAAGAGATTGAGAGAGCAAACCGCAAATTCTTTTCTGGGATTTTTCTTTGTGGAACTTCCAGGATGAAAGAGAAAGAATTGGCCTTCCCTTCCACCCAACAGTAGGCATTTCCCATTCCTATAGAGGGTGCAAGAGCTCCCAGAAGCAAAGTTTTTCACCAGCAATTCTGCCTGATACAAAGATGACATGCTAAGCTCTTGTTCCACCATAACCAAATTTAGCAAAAAATGGCCTCCAAGCATCAATCTTCATGCGCCTGAAAACTCTATCCTCCCCCTCTGCTGCAACAATGTTTACTATCTCCTCACTCGAGTATGTTGCCTCCAATGCCATCCTATTAGCATAGCTCTGATCCATGCAAACTTCAAGGCTTTCAAAAAAAAGCACAGTAGAAGAAGAGGGCTTCATGGAATCGACCCAAGAAGATTGGTGAATTGTGATCTGCATCAACTTCTGTGATCACCATGACACATGGGTCGAGATCTCTAAGCACTTTAATCAGTGATTCCAAGCAGCTGGGCTTCGTTATCATATTGTTTAGCAGAAACGGGGAATTGACAGCAACAAGTTCATCAGCCTTTGTCTCAATTTCAAACATGCCTTTGTTGAGATCTTTGATGTCTCTCACCACAACTGTTCTGAATGAAAATGGCAAGTTTAAAGTCTTAGCAAAACATGCGAGCCTTTTACCTGTCTCCTCAATCTTCTGTCTCGATGTTGTTGTTCCTACAGCGGTTATTTTAAGAATCTCAGCTGGGAATTCCTGGCGAGTTGCAAGAGCTTGCATCAACACTATGCTCTGCACGCCATTTCTGATTGCAAGGTCAATGTAGTGAACCCTTTTCACAGAAGCCACACTTTCTACAATTGCTTGGATTCCTGCAAACTGAGTAACTTGGCTGAAGGGAAGGTGAAGGTAACATGAGATGAGAGTGGGATCTCCATACACCTTCTCTTCATGATGAGATGCATCACTTTTTAAGCCTCCTTTTAATGCTGCAATTCTCCCTGTTTCTCTATCAATCCTCTGTTGGAGAGCTTTGGTGAAGTAATGAATGGTTCTTTGCACTGAACTTCAAATCAGAGAGGTTTAGCAGCCTGGTTGCTTCGACAAACTCTTGCTTGGAAACCTTCTCGGCAGAAGCTAAAAGAAGACATGCAAGTTCGACATCTTTGGTTTCTTGGCAGGAGAGACCAGATGGAGCAGCAATGCTGAAAACATGATCATCAGCACAGTTTTGGGAAGAGAAATGAATGAACCTTTCTTCTGCTACTCTCATGACTTGTTCAGCAGATAATCTACCGACATTTTCCATGGTTTTTCAAGTGTACAAAGCTACTGTTTTTGCTCTGAAATATCATATGCCATTATATTTGCATCTAAACAATGGAGACTAGTATACTTGCATAGTTGAGAAAGATGGCATATAGCGTTAGAAAATAGGGAAGATTTCATATAGTTTCTAAGGAATATTCTTGTTGCCGTCCCCCTCTCATTTTGGATCTCTCGACATTAAAATAGGACAGACTTCCTATGGTTTTTTTAAGGAATATTCTTATAGCCGTCCCCCTCTCTAATTTGTTTTGCCAATAAAATGTATATATAGTGTAACAACAGTAAAGGACGGACCAAGATTCCTTCCTATATATGCTGAATAATGAGATAATAAATGGTGACAAATATGGTGATAAATGTTGATATAGAAAAATTTCTGCCATTTAATTTGAAAACTATCACGGCCGAGAGAAAATTTTAGTCACATTTATAATATTACTCAAAAAGTTTTAGTGAATTCTATAATTGGAGTTCTTTAAATCATTTATAAATCTCAATATCATTTAGTAAGAAATTAATGTGGGACTTGACATCCGCTTAATACAATCGTAATCTACTAACCAAATGTGGAACTTTCTTTTAGGGTGTCACTATCTTTCTCACTCAAATGCTTGACCTCCTTGTCATGATATAGTGACCCAATGCAACATGGTGTTACTACTAAGTTCGCTTTGATGTATATTTGTCATAATCTAGAAAAATGGTAGATGCATTTGCGCTATTACTTCAAAAGACCTAGTTAATATTACAATTGGAGTTTCTTAAATCAATTATAAAACCCGATTAAAAAACCAATGTGGTACTTGCCATCTATGTTGCACCATCATAATCCACCAAGAACTCCAAGACTAGAGAGATAGCAACAGGCACCCAGTTGACGGGCTAGCTGACGATGCTCTCTAATAGGCTCCTTGAAATCACCTTTTCACGAGTCGCATCACGACACTATTTGACACCCTAGCTGACGCCAATTCAAAATTTTAAATCCCGAATCCTAACTTTTTCACAAAAATACTTACGTGTTTAAAAAGATAGAACTCATGTTTTGATGTAGATCGGAGTGTAGTCCGAACCCATATGTTATTTCATGTTTTTGTCGTTTAAGTGTCGTGGCCATCCGGACGGGTGCCGTTAGTTTGTTTTATTTTCTAGCCGACTTTATGTTATTATTTTATTAGGGTTAGGGTCTTGTGAGTCTTTATTTCGTTATTTGATTAGGTTTAGGGTTTGGGGGTATTTATGTTATATTTTATTAGGTTTTGGGTTTTTGGCTATAAATATATGCTTATAGCCTCTAGAGAAATGAGGTTTATGTTGATTATTGATTTTGTTGAATAAAAAACCTCAGAGTTGAGCATTCTTCTTTCTTTTCCTTCAAGACCTAGAGAGTATCTAGCTTTTGTCAAGAAGATTTTTTAGATCATTGATAGAATCAAGATCTACAAATACATATCTGCTACTTATTGATATTCTTCGTTGCAGCCCACTAAGTCATGTTGTATCATGTTTTGACCACTGAAATAGGCCGACACTAAAAACCTAAAACTAGTTTTACTTTTCAGAAGAGTGAACACAAGGAAATGATGGATAGGGACATTGCAAATGAGGAGCAGAGGCTCATGTTCTGAGATTGTGTTCTGATCATCCAATCGCAAAGCGATTTAGGTTCAATGCTTTTTGGACCTCAGCAAACGACTAGGTGCATGGTTGCTGAAGCCTAGAGTCTAGAGAGTTGACAGCCAAGGTTCCTTGGATTTTGAGCTATCACAAAATTAACAACACAAAGCTTGCATTAAAAGGATTGAAAAAAAAAAAAAAAAAAAAAAAAAAAACATCATTTTGGTTCTATCCAAGAAAAAATCAAAGGCCCTTCTTCCCATCTAGATTTGGCATGGAACAAATAGAACTGTCGGCTTCGAACTTTTCACTACAGAAAAGCTTGTGTTTCGCCCTTCAAGAAACATAAATCCCAAGTAACATGAATCATTATCAAAGTTAATTTCCAAAAGATACGTCTGGAAAAGAAAAGGAAATGCTCATTCAAGTTCAAGAAAGTAAAGCAAACATCATAGGCATGTGGGATGCATCTTTCACATAATTGTCAAGTTAAATAAAACAGGGTTGTAAAAAGGCAAAAGTATTGTCAAAGGAATTTCCAGACAGAAAGAGAATGAATTGGTGTACCCTTCCACCCAATAATCAGGCATTTCCCATTCATATCAAGCGTGCAAGACTTCTCACAATCAAATTTCTTAATCACCAGGCGTGCTTGGTCCAACGATGACATGCTTAATTCTGTATCCACCATTCCAAACCAGGCAAAAAATGCTCTCCAGACATCAATCTTTACATGTCGAATCTTCCTTCCCTCTCCCTCTTCAGCCACTATACTTCTGATTCCCTCACCAAAGAATAATGATTCTATGATCATTCTGTTTGGATCATTCCTTTTCATAAAAGTTTCTAGGCAATCAAAGTATGCACTGAAGAAGAAAAGGGCTTCAATGAAACGGTTCACAAAAGCAGGTGAATTGTGGTTTGCCTCAACCTCAGTGACAACCATTATGCATGGATTGATACTTCTGACAACACCCATTATAGATTCCAACCGCTTTGGCTCTAGAATCATGCTCCTCAGGAAGTATTCAGAGTAGAAAGCGACTCTTTCATCAGCTTCTACCCCAAAAAGATGTTCTTTGAGATCCAACATGTCTGATACCATAACTACCTTAAAAGAAAAGGCTATGTTCATGGTCTCTGCAAAACTTGCCAACCGCTTACCTGTTCTTTCAATTATATGTTTTGAAGTTGTTCCAACAGCAGTAATCTTGAGAAGCTCAAGAGGGCATTCATATCGAGTTGCAAGAGCTTGCATTAAGACTGTCCACTGCATCCCATTCCGAATAGCTAGATCAACTATGTGAATCTTCCTTGCCTCAGCCATGCTTTCCACAATTGCTTGGATACCAGAAAATTGTGAAATCTGAGAGAAGGGAATACCTTCATGAGACGCAAGAATGGCGTGATCTGAATTCATCATTGCCTCATCCACATCAAAACACAGTCTTTTTCCCAAGTCCTTTGATGTGATTCTTCCTGTTTCTCGATCAATCTTCTCCCGGAGAGCTTTAGAGAAATAGTAAACCACTCGCTGAACAGGGTTCCCTGTATTGGAACACCAGTCATCACACTGGCTGAGCAGCCTGCTTGCCCGGTCGAACTGCTGACACCCTACTTTCTCAGCAGAAGAGAAAAGGAATTCAACAAGCGCCACATCTTTGGTCTCTTCATTGGAGAGGCCATAGAAGGAAGAATCAAAAGGATGGCTAAGCATGGAAACATCAGCTGTTTGGGAAGAGGAGGACTGGATGAAATTTGCTCCAGCTAGCCTCATGACTTCCTCGGTCGACAATTTCCGGCCTTCCTCCACCTTTGCGCATGGCATGTCATTGCTTGGCTCAATTTTGCTATCCCCATGCAGCCGTTTGAACCCATTTCCAAAGTTGTTTAGGAGCTCGAGTGAGGCAAGAGAAAATGGCTGCCGCTTTTCCTTCCTGGGTACAACTTGTGGAATTAGTGTTGTGAATTCACCAAGCTTTTGAATTTCCTCCAGACATGTTTGAAGCGGTGGTGAGACAATATCGAAGTGCTGGTCATCAAGAGACCCAGAATCTTCTTGTTGTTGATACTTGAAGAGAAGGAATCCTTCCTCTGATGAGTCCTCTTTATAGAAACCAAAGTCAGGACACCAATCTTCTTCTCCATTAAAATTGAATTGTTTCCCACCATTTTCTTCTTCCATACTCTCCACCATTTTATCAGAACAACTAAATTTAGCTTCAACTCCATGGAATCCAAACTCTTGGAAAGAAAACACTTCATTTTCCATTTTTATATTTTAAAAAGGAGATAAAACTCACAATCTGGGATCTCAATTGTGCTGGTAGGAGGTATACTAGTTTGATATGTTGAACAATTCTAGATATATGAAAAGAAAGATCTTTGATTTTTTTTATATTCTAAATTTCTTTTCATTGTATCACACGTTTGACGAATTCTTACACCCAGTATCATCAAGTTGAGTTTGATGTAACCAAGGCGGCCTGCAGCAGGGCACTCAATTATTTGACTACATGCATGAATGCTATTTGGAATTGTACGTGTTAGAATAAACAAGATTTCTCAAAAAAAAAAAAAAAAAAAAAAAATTAGAATAATCCGAATAATATGTCCTAACATCTGTTTCATGAAGCTTATTCTCTAACCGATTGAGCTATCATTTGAGAACAACATTAATTTTTTTTTTGGTAGTTCGAAAAATTGTCAATTGGGTGATAATTTGGGAAAGATATATGAACTTTTCTCAAATATAAATTTATTCTCAAAATATATAAAGATTGAGGTGAATAAAAGATGGGTGATCCTTCTATCGAGTAATTTCACCAAATAATTGTCTTATTTATTATCATGTTTAATATCATTATCACTACTTATCCTAAATCTCAACCTTTAAAAGAACTACAATATAGGTGCTGTAAAAAAAATTAGAGCACCTAAGCCAAAACCAAGTTAAATATTTAACTAAAATGTGGTGAATTGTAGGGTCATAGTTTGAACTAGGGGTGGGTATCAGTTATAACGGTACTTGTAACCCTATTTTCGATAATTAACCAAAATTATCGATTAATTCAGTTAATTAACCGATAACATTTCGATAAGAAATTATTCAGAAAATTTCAGTTAAAGCGGTAATCAATTAGTAACGGTTTGGATAATCGGTTACCGTTAGACCACCACCACGCAACCCATGAGGCTCCGATGTTGCACCGCGCAACACATGGCCATGAGGCTCAGAAGCTGCACCACCAACAACTAGAGTCAAACCACGCCATCATAGACTCACGACAAAAGAGGAACACGACGACGACAGAGCTAGAGAGAGACGGCCAGGAGTTGAGAATGACAAGAGGGGCTTCTTGCGAGAGAGTTGAGAGTGAAACTGAGAGGGACGTGCGAGAATTAGAGAGTTGAAAGTGAGAGTACTACGAGAGTCTAGAGAGCAGAGGGGGGTGGCAAAGGATTTGATTTAGGATTAGGGAAAAGAAAGAAAGAGATGTATATATAGCATCCCAAAACTACGTAGTTTTGATTTCAATAAAATGTATATTAGGAAAAATTAAAAATTAAAAACAAAACGACGTTGTTTGAAACCCTACTATCGGTTCCTTATCAGTTCGATTCAAAAATCGATAAGAAAAATGTTTTACCGATTATCGAACCGAACCGAAAATCGGTATAAAAATCTTAACTGATTACCTATCGACTTCTGTTGGTTGACAGTTAATGTCGGTTCGGTCGTAATCGGTGGACGGTTGATAATCAGTAATTGGATAATCCACCCACCCCTAATTCGAACTCAAAATTTCTTGCTCTGATATTATGTTAAATAGAACAGAGTGGAAACACTTATTAACACATTACAAAAGTTATTACATGCATAAGAGATTATTTTCTAGGCTTGTTCTTGGTGGAACTTCCAACGTGAAACCGAAAGAAAAGACCTTCCTTTCCACCCAATAGTCAGGCAATTCCCATTCCTTTCAAGTGGGCAAGAACTCCCACAAGCAAAGTTTTTCACCAACAACTTTGCTTGATACAAAGATGACATGTTATGTAACACCCCTATTCTAAGTAGTATGATATTGTCTGCTTTTGGTCAAGCCCGCACAGTTTTATTATTGGGTTTACCCCTAAAGGTCTCATACTATTTAAAGAGAGTATATTCCATATAAACACATTATCTTTTCTATGCCCAGGCAATATAGGACGTCACAATCACCCCCTCTTAGGACCTAGTGTCCTCATTTGCGACTCTCATGGGCTTGTACACGCTCCCACTATCTCAGGCTGGGCTATAGCTATGATGCCATAGGTAACACTCATGCTCCAAGTAGTATGATATTGTCCGTTTTTGGCCAAACCCACACGGTTTTATTATTGGTTTACCCTCAAAGGCCTCATACCATTTAGATAGAGTATATTTCATATAAACACATCATCTTTTCCATACCTAGGCAATGTGGGACGTCACAATTTTGTAACACTCCACCCTAATAACACACAATATTGTCTGCTTTAAAACACGAACCAGACCCATCCTGGTACTACTCTCGCAGAAGTACGCTTAACTGCGAAAATCTGATAGCATCATGATCATCACGGAGTTAAAACACGTTGTTGTCATTAAGGGTGTCAGTATACATTTAAGTACATCCTCATCTCCATACCCAAGCAATGTGGGATGCCACAATCACCCCCTCTTAGGACCCAGCATCCTCGGTGGCGACCCTCACAGGATTAGCCCATTCTTGGAGTCCCAGTGAGTACCGCTAGAGACTTTCATGGGCTTGTGCACACTCCCCCAATCTCAGGCTGGGCAATGGCTCTAATACCATTTGTAACAACCTAGAAAAAAGTGCTAGCCACATTTGCACTATAACCCTAAAAGGACTAGTCAATTTGGAACTTCCGTAGAATTCATTATAAAGCCCAGTTTCACCTAGTAACTAAATAATGTAGGACTTAACACTCATGACTATCTTTATAAACAACCAACTCTATGTAGACTTTTTCTCATCTTCCCAATATGGGACCGGGGTGTTACATGCTAAGCTCTTGTTCTACCATACCAAATCCTCCAAAAAATGTCCTCCATCCCTCAATCTTTATGCGCTAGAAAATTCTCTCCTCACCCTCCATTGCAACAATGTTGCTTACCTGCTTGCTCAGGTATGTATCTTCCATTCTCAGCCTATTTGGATCACTCTCATCCATGCAAACTTCCAGGCATTCGAAATATACAGCGTAGGATAAGAGCATATCATTGAAACGGCATAAGAAATCTGGTGAATTGTGATCTGATCAGCTTTGATGATCACCATGACACATGGGTTGAGGTTTCTAAGCACTTTGAGCAAAGATTCCAAGCTTCCGGGCTTCCTTATCATATGATTTAGCAGAACAGGGGGATAGACAGTGGTGCAAACCAACTAATAACAAAACATAGAAAAAAAGGATAAATCGGCTGCTTTGAGAGAGCGGTGATCTCTAATGGCTATTTCGAGGGAGCCTTGACCTCCAAAATACAGCAAACTGTATTTTTCAATCAATAATCAACACATACTTTGTTATTGATAATTCCCATTTAAATAGAGACATAATATACTATTGATTACATAATAAACCTAATTGAACGACTTTAATAAGGAATGAATATAACTATTTTTTGAACTATAAAATCTACAAAGATATACTCCTTATTGGACTCTAACGTGACACCGGACAATATCAAATAATATCAAATTATGATCATATCATTCCCTTCCGCTAACAATTTCCTTGTCCCCAAGGAAAAAATCTAAACTAATCTAAATGAAAAACAATTAAACAATAATAAATAAATAAAGGGAAAAATATAAAAAAGCCCCCCAAACTACCAGCCGTTTTCGATTTAGCCCCCTGATGTTTCAAAAGTCATAAAGTAGCCCCCTGAACTTCCAAACTGTCGCATTTTGGCCACTCCGTTAGTCAAAACCGTCAGTCTGGACGGAAAGTACAAAACGACGTCGTTTGGTTACGGATAAGTTACCAAAATGCCCTTCTATGTATTTTTTTTTTTTTTTTTTAAAGAGGAGCAAAACAGCGCCGTTTTGCTTAGGTTAATTAAACCCTTGTTCAGCGTTTTCCCTCCACGCTTGAACAAACCTTCTTCTCGGCTCAGACTTCATCTTGTTTCAACACATTAAAATCCAGTTTTTGGGTTCAATATTCATGAAAGGCCAAGTTTCAATTTCAAATAAACACAAACACCGTCGGGAGTTCATTTCAGCTCCGTGAACAGAATCTGTGGAAGAATAGTGCAACTTGATAACAACCCCATTTCACGAAATTACAGAGAAAAGTTTGCCACCATAATTTCGTCTTTGAAATGAAACTATTATTAATAAAGAGATTAACTCAACTTTTATAATTTTTACAATCCCATTTCACGAAATTACAATCCCACATAAAAACACCATAAAATCTTAGCCTATAACTATTGGACAATCCTAAGAGAACCGACAAAAAAAAAAAAAACTCCAGGGCAGAAAACAACACCCAAACCCATCTATGGGAATTGAATTTGGTTTTTCTCTGCAGTAGCCATGAAATCAAAGAATGTGAATGTTGCAGATCAACAACCTGGCCAGTGGGTTTTGATGGAATGATTTCTGGGTTGAACGGAATGATTTTTGGACGGAATGATTTCTGGGTTTTTGGGTTTTGCAGGACGACGACGTGAAGACGGGACAACGGATGATCTGCGTGAGGGGGACCACCGGCGCGATGGGCTGGATCACCGGAGCTGTGCGTGTGGAGAAGAGAATCGGCCACAGTTGTGCGTGAGGGGGAGGGGGGGAGCTGTGCTGCGTGGGATTGATTGAGAATGGGGAAAAGGGTTTAATTAACCTAAGCAAAACGGCGCCGTTTTGCTTAGGGTAAGTGAACCCTTTTGGGAGCAAAACGGCGCCGTTTTTCTCCTCCTTTAAAAAAAAAAAAAAAATACATAGAAGGGCGTTTTTGTAACTTACCCGTAACCAAACGACGTCGTTTTGTGGTTTCCGTCCAAACTAACGGTTTTGACTAACGGAGTGGCCAAAATGCGACAGTTTGGTAGTTTAGGGGGCTACTTTATGACTTTTAGAACATTAGGGGGCTAAATCGAAAACGGCTGGTAGTTTGGGGGGCTTTTTTATATTTTTACCATAAATAAAACTACGAATGCCTTTTGAAGTCCACGTGGTGCTCATGGGTCACTTATTTTTCTCTTCTTTTCTCTTTCTTCCAGAACACACATGAAGCTCTCCTTTCGCACGTTTTTTTTTTCTCTCTCTTTCTTCTTATGAGCCAAATAAAGACGTCATCGGTCTTTTCTCTCATACCCATAACAAAATTGATTTCTAGAGGCATGGAGGCGTGACATGGGCTAATGACGGCGCGGGATGAGCAAGGCAGAGGGACGGTGCGGTGGTCAGCGCATTAGCGGTGGCTCCTCCTCATCTGGGGTCTCCTTGTGGCTTTCCTATCCTTTTTTTTCTTTTTCTTTTTTTCTTTTTTTTTTTTTGTTCTTTCTAAGTCCAATGCTTGGGTTGTGACAGTTGGAAGGGAAATATTAATAGTTTGGGATGGGGGTTTTGATGGTGTTGTGGGTTACAAACCAGAAGTTATGGGTGTTTATGGATATTGGGTAGAATTGTTTTGTTGGTTTTGGGCAGCATCGGCACAATGGTGGTGATTTTTTATGTTGTGGACGTTTGTGTGGTTGAATTTTGCTTTCTTTTGGCTTTTGAATGGCAGTAATTGCCGATTGGGGATGGATTTTTGGGGCTGGTTCTGTGATTGCTTTTCTCTCGGTTTTGGCAGGCGGTGGGAATGATGGGTTCTCGATTGGAGATTGGGGTTTCAAGGCAAATTTGTGGTATACCTCGTTTATCTGGTCCAAGATAGTACGTACCTGGTTCCAAATTTGAAGGACCCTCTCATCACAGTGCTTTTGGGTTGTCATGGATTGGTGATTACTATAGAAAACAATCGGGTGCGAACCAACTAATAACACCGACCATCTAGAGGTGGCCAATCCACCCCAGGGCCTAAGGGAGTGGTTTTGCCACCCCTAGGGCCAAACCATCAAATTTGTTTGATGAAACCTCGATGGGTTGGATTTGCTTAAGGCAGTGGAATAAAAAAGGTAGAAATAGGTTATAAAATAATCTGTAGGAAAAGGAGATGTGGCGGTTAGCCCACCTTCTCCATAGTCCAATTCGTGAATTAATTACTAGCCCAAGCCCAATACATAAAATCCTCATGAGTTTTTGGACCCCCCCTCTTCTTAACTCCCGGCTATTGAAAGAAACAAAAGTGATAGTCATATATTACTGACAAATAATATATATATATATATATATATATATATATCAAAAATAATAAATTTTTCTTATGCGGTTGGCTTTTATTTGTCAAAATTCATCTAAAAAATAAAATATTTTGTTGGTTCGGGTTTGATGGAATTAATTTTATCCTTATATGAACTACATTGCTGATAGGGGTGTAAAAAGAAATTGGGTACCAATCGGTAACTGGAAATCGGTTAGAAAAAACTGGTAACTGTGTACCCAGTTCCAGTTCTAGTTTTTGGCACCTGGTTATAACCGGGTAACCGGGTATCTATATAAAATAATATTTTATTATTATTATTATTATTATTATTATTTAATTTTTTTAGGGCATTCTTAAACATTGAATTTTTATGGCATTTGTAAATATTCGATTTTAAGGGCATTTTTAAACAATGAAGTTTTAGGACATTTTTAAACATTGAATTTTTATTTTTTTTTTACGCCCAAAAAGCCAAAAACAATGATTTTTTGGGATTTTTTATGTTTTATTTATTTATTTTTTTTTGAACAATCACAACAAAGCCCAACTTATTGAGACAAAAATGCTAATTGTTTTTTTTTAAAATGGGCAAAAAATTGTTAAATTAAGCACAAAAATTTGACCCAATGCCTCAAATAAGCCCAAAAATTAAGCTCAATTCCTAAAATAAGCCAAAAATGTTCTTTTTTTTTTTTTTTTTTTAATAAAAAAACTGGTTACCCTGTCCGGATAACCTAGTACCAACCGCAACCGACGGTTATTGTATAACCAGGTAATCGAATAACCAGTTCTGGTTCCGGTTTTTCAAAATAAAAAAATCGGGTATCCCGGTTCCGGTTCCCGATTTTTGCCAATAACCAGGAACCAGGACCGGGTTGACACTCCTAATTGCTGATATTCACCTCAAAAAGGAAATAGTGGGTACTACTAGTCCGTAAACAACCAACCATCGCATGGTATCATATCTAGATGTCGATTCGTTTTCGTCCTCATGGAACAAGTATTCATTTAGCTCGGACTTATTTATCGTTGAATTGGGACTAAGAAAAAAAAAAAAATCTTATGTCAAAGAGGCTTGCGCTCCTTTTGTTGAAGTAAACACAAATGGTTTGATTCGAGATTTCCTGCTAATTGATTACTAAAATTTCATATTTTGTACATTGCGGAAGCCTTAGTTGGGATGTTCTATTTGTAGTGACCTAAGGAAAAGCGTTCATGGGTGCTAATAAGTTCCACATTGCTTACTTATTATGTGAAATTATGATTTAGGGGTAACTTTACTGAAAACCTCTGAACTTTCACCCGATTTGACAAACCCCCCAAACTTTAAAATCGCTTAATTTAGTCCCATAAATTTTCAATTGCAATCAATTTGGACCCCTCAATCAAATTTTAAACGTTAAATGACGTTTATACCCTTGATTTTTTTTTATTATAAAATTCCAACTTTACCCTTAATTCCAAAACGTTTTTAATTTTTTTAAAAAAAATGAAAATCATGGATATTTTGGTCTTTTTTAACGGCTAAATTTGATGGAAGTGTTCAAATTAAGAGTAATTGAAAATTCATGAGATTAAATTGAGAGATTTTGAAGTTTGGGGGGGGAGGGGGGGAGAGTTTGTCAAATCAGGTAGAAGTTAAAGGGTTTTCAGTGAAGTTACCCCTTATTTTAGGAGAAACTTCAATTTAACCCCCTGAACTTCCACGCTATTTGACAAACCCTCCCAAACTTTAAAATCTCTCACTTTGGACCTCTGAACTTTCAATTGTTTTTAATGTGGACCCCTCCATCAGATTTTAAATGTTACATGACGTTTATATCCATGACTTTTGTATAAAATTTCAATTTTACCCTTAATTTCAAAACGTTTTTTTAATTTTTTTTTAAAAAAAAATCAAGAATATTTTGATATTTTTTGGTATTTTTAACCGCTAAAATTGACGAAAGGGTCAACATTGAGAGCAATTGAAAGTTCAATTGTCCAAATTAAAAGATTTAAAAGTTTGAGGAGTTTGTCAAATTTCGTGAAAGTTCAAAAGGTTAGAGTGAAGTTTCCCCTAATTAAAAATAAGTTCTAGACACTAAGGGGGTGTTTGGCAACAGCCTTCACCCAGGCCTAGTTACTGTTTTTGTCCTTTTGCCCATATGGTGTTACACTTATGCCCTTAAATTGTCTCTTCCCCTTATATTTGCAAAACTGAAGGAGCAACTTGTGTCAAGTCGTTTCACCCCATATTTGCAACCCAAGTCCTGCGTAGTGAAGGAAACAGAGCAGAAAACAGAGACAAACTCAAAGCTCCTCCAGCACGCTCCCCCTCTCCGTGGCTTCTCCTGAAAGACCGAAGCACCCATCCCCCCCTGCGAATGTTACCAGCTGGCGTTTCACCCCAACCCCTTCCGAAAAATCCAGCCTCTCGTCAATTTTTAAGACGCTTCGGCCGTGAGCTCGGTCTCGAGCAGGGGGGAAATCAGCGCGCCAACAAGGTAAGAGCTCTTTTCCTTCGTTTCTTTTCCTGGGTTTTGATGGATTTCGGTTGGTTTTGGGTTTTGAGGGATTTCCGTCCTCGCCTTGTTATTTTGTTGATTTTGGGTTCCAAAAATTGTTTAGGGTTTTGAGGGATTTCGGTTTAGGGTGCTATATTGTTTGGGTTCCAAAAGGGTTTGGTGTTTCAGATTTGATTGGATTTAGGGTAGCAGCTGATTCTGAAATCCGTTGTTAGTGGGCTTCGTGTGATGACGAGGAACCTGAAATAGGCCTTGTTTGGATAGGCAAATTTTCATTTTTGTCTTGGATTTTTTAAGAAACCGATGCAAATGTGTTGTTTGGATGGGTGAAATTTGATTCTTGTTTTGGATTTCTGGTTTCCGAAATCGATGCATATGTGTTGTCTCATTTACCTAGTTGGTGGAGGAATTTGGGTGTCACAGAGAACTTGAATTTCGCAAGAGACAGACTGGTCTAACTGTGCATGTGCTCAGTGGGCTTTGCGTTCGAACCTCGGAACAAATGTTTCAGAAAATGGCTTACTAAAGTCCTTAATCTCATAGCTGCTGTAATTCATGATGTTTATGATGTTTATGGCACATTGGAAGAACTAAATCATTTCACCACTGCCGTAAATAGGTTAGTGTAATTACTTCATATATATCACCATTGGAATTTTCAATAATCCACAAGATTTGCTAAGAATTCTAAGTAACATATAGAAATTCAAGTGGGATGTCAGGAAAACTCAAGAGCTTCCAGAGTGCATGAAGATTTGCTTCTTAGCACTATACAATACAACTAATGAACTAGCTAATGAAATTCAAACAGGGAAGCGTGGGAACCAACTATTACCTCATCTAAAGAAAGTGCTACGTATACGTACTTGGTTACTTTATACTTAGAAAAACGCTACACATACTTTTACTTGTTATTTTATTTAAAAGTGAATTTCACTGAATATTTATTATCATTGAATTTTTTTAGTGAAAATCTCTTTTATTTTTGCTTGTTTTGTGTTAATAGTGGACAGATTTTTGTACTGCATTATTTGTGGAAGCAAAATGGTACAACATGGGCTATACACCATCCTTGCAAGAATATCTAAGTAATGCATGGATTTCATCATCCGGTTCTGTGATGTTGGTGCATGCATTCTTTTATATAATAAGGAAGAATTGCTTTTCCATTCTTTTATATAATAAGGAAGAATTGATATAACTGTTGCTTTCTTTTTAATGTTCTCTGCATCCCCTTCACAATATGATAGGGTTGATTATGTCTGCAATTAGTGATGCGTCGAGCGGCCGTCCACTATGTCGTTGTGGAGTTGTTGCGTTCGTAAGGTATTCCTGGACAAATGATAATTATAGCAGAAAGTGGTATGGGTGCGAAAAGTATAAGGTATTGTATGACATTTACCTTCCATGTTTACATTTTTTTACCATTGGCCATTTGGTTTAGGGTATATTTTTTCACTTTCCTTCCAAATTTTGTATGTCGTAGCAAGTTGGTGACTGTGGCTTCTTTCGTTGGGCTGACAACGAGATGACAGTGTACGAAAAAAAAATCATGCAACGCTTGAAGGACATAGAAGAGCAAACCCGGGCAGACATTGGTAGACTTGAAAAATTGTTGGCTACCGAACAGGCAATTCATCGAGCACATCTAGGGATGAGATGTGGAAATCTATTGTAGCGAATAACCAGTCTAGAGAGGTTAAGTTTCAGTTAAAGCAAATGACGTATCAGGCTTTGTTTGCTTTGCTTTTCTTGCTGGTGTTCCTTTATGTTGGCGGTTACAACGCAGCTAGTAGTAACAAGTTGATGTTAACATGAACTATGTCCCTCTAAATTGTAGATACTTAACCGTTGTAATTAATATTAGTTTGTGTTTTGTATTAATTGTGCTACTCTTTTGTCACACATTAAATTAAGGATTACTTGCTTATGTTATCAACTTCATGACCACGTAATAAAAATTGATTAGTCTTTTTCAGTTCTCTTCAATATTTATTTTCCTAGTTAGATTGATCGTGATAAGATCAAATGATTGAAACAATTGAAATTGAAGGTTTGAGTCGCCCCTAAAGACCTAATTTCTTGTAATGACATTATTTAATAGTCTCCGTTCCTGGTGTATGCACCACGTCAAAAGGAAAGCAAATACGACATCGATCTCAACGTTTCACCAAGGCGGCTCCTCAAGAATATTCTGCTTTTATTCGTTATATTATAATATCATAGAATAGTTCTATTTGATAAGCTAAATGAAATCATGATAAATTTTGCTTTTTCTTTTGGGACAAAATAATAATAATAATATCTTCCCATATCAAACCAAGTGGGAGTAAGCTCCTTTTGGTTCAATCAACCTGGTGCAAGACTTGGTAGTTTTGGTAATAAGAAGAACAGAAAAAATGGAAGAAATATGAAAGATAAAAAAAATTTCCTTACTTTTCGGTCAGTCCTAACCTTCTCCTTCCCTTTGCCTTCTCTTAATTGAATGGCTTTAGTAAAAGCAAAGTGAAAAGAAAAGAAATGGCAATTATTACATTCCTGGTTTTTTCCTGAAATTAACAATGGAGAAGCCGCACAATAAACATAAATTACTCTTCATTCGCGGTTGTCCACATGTGAGATGTCATTGCCTCTCGGACTATAATCATCATTTCCTTGCTTTCGCGGGTTCGGTTTGGTGGTTGTCCATGCGCAATGTACGGAACGGGTGTCACGGTAGGCAATTGCGCGACGTCTATCCAATCTTGGCCGTAATGTGTCATTAGGGCCGCACGAAATAGTGGATCATCAGCACCGCAGTCTTTGCGAATGAAGTTGTGTACCGCGCAGCATGCGACCACAAATAGTCGTTGATTCTCAATCGGGTATGGATGCATATTGTCGAAGATAGGAAATCGGGCTTTCCATACTCCAAACGTTCTTTCCACAGCTGATCGTAATGAGGAATGCCTATAATTAAACAATTCTACTGCATTCTTCGGACGAGGTCGACCATTGCGGAAATCTTGCAAATGGTATCGCTCATTGCGATGTGGGGGTAAAAATCCCTTGTAGCATCCGTAAGCTGAGTCAACCAAGTAAAAGTAATCTGTAGATAATCAAGTACAACATTATATCACATAGGGTTTCAAAGTAGATAAGGAATTGTAAACGTATTACAAATTAATAGAACCAGACACAAAGACATGCCTCCGTATAGTACCTTCGACCGGCATGGGGAAAAGAGCGGTGGGATCCTCGATACACTCCTGAAAAATCCGCGAGTCATGAGTGCTGCCCTCCCATCCAGCATAAACGTATGTGAAGCAAAGGTCGAAGTCAACGACGCACATGACATTCTGTGTTATTATGGACTTCCTGCTTCTGTAGGGCACAATGTTCTCACCTTGAACACACGCTTTAACGTGTGTTCCGTCAATCGCTCCAATGCATTTCTGGTTACAACAGTATTACCGAGTGTAAATCAGATATTAGATACAAAAGACAATAGATATATGCCATTGGTGATTGTGAAGTAATGCGATATGTTATACTGTTGCGTACCGCGAACCATGGATAGTAACGGCCATTTCGGGCAACGTATGGATGAGGCAACTCCATCGCAGCTGGACGTATAATAGTTTTCCCTAGCCTGCACAACGCTTTAGCTGTCCGATTAACGTAAACGCTTATCGTGTGCAATGATCGCTGTAGCCTATCTGCTACCACCCGCTGCGTGTGGCATTGTGCCATCACTAGGCAAAATGCCGCAACTTGTTCTGTGATCTTAACATACCGACTGCTTTGTAAAAACCCATTGTGTTTCAGTGTGTTGCACAATTTTAAGAAAGTCTTGGGCCACATACGAAATTGCTCATAGCAAGTTCTTGGGTTCGGATTGGTAAGCACCCAGTGTACCCACATCGCCCCAGTCAGCTTGGAAGTCCTCTGTGGAATGCAAACCTTTGCGCATGGGTGCATATAATGGTAGTAACATTCTTCCACAATCATTGCCATGCGCACTAATAAATTCTCTAGCTCGAATCGTAGACCCCTCAAAATTACATTCATCCTCGTCGTCAGTGTCGGATGCATCCGAGTCGGGCAATTCATCGATACTGTCCGCCCAATGACGTCTATTACCAATGTTACCATTAGACGGGCCAGCTGCATACATATCAACAGGCCTACATTTAAATGAGATGAATAATGTCACATTCTTGTCATAACATTCGTAAACGTCACCAGGCTATATTCAGTCTATAAATATTAATAACATGCAACCGGATACGACATATTGGAAAGTAACAGTAGGTTAATAACATAAATCATTAGTGTTTAAAATGTTCTCCTACTCCATAATAAGCATCCATAATATAGCATAACGCTGTGTCTCTAATATTGCAATCAAACTGATTTAAGCGGTTATAATACCAAATAGTTACTGAACACATAAAAAACTACAAAAGAAAATATTAGCATAAAACATAAGCGTCAATTGTCGCTGTCTGGATCACTTGTGTTTAACCAATGACGTATACCGTCGTCATTCATTTTCAACAGTATCCTTGCCCAAGTCTGATCGCGGACTTTATCGCATGCTTTGACATATTTTTCAATGGGCAATGACATTTCTGATGCCAACACATTGATACGGTCCATGATGTCTTCCTCAGGATACTGCTTGGGAGGGGGCTTGTAAGAACCACAATCGCCGGGTGACTGGCCATCGCTAAGCTTGCACCTCTGTAAATAGTCCGACCTCAAGACATCGTAGTCGCTTCGCAGCTCCGATATAATTTGCTCACCCTTGGATGAACGCTTGCTAGAGTTCGATCCATGCAAGTGAGAACCCTCCCTCTTCAACTTCCCTTTTCCTTTTCCTCTTGCCTTGTGCTGTGCTGATGCACAATGGGGCTCCGTGAGGTCTATGATCGCCGCAGGGTTGTTGAGATCGATGTCATTCTCTTCACAATCGCTGCCCGGGGGTGATTGTGTGCTGGCATACCTCAACTTTCCAGTGGATGTTGAGCCCTCAAAGATGTAGCATAGGTTCTTGAAGTTCGCGGGGGGGCCATTTCGGAACCTGTAGTACTTCTTGAGGCTCGTTGTCTGCGAAGAAAGAGCAAATAAACGAAAAAATAAAAGATAAAACACAAATATAACAAATAAGTATGTCAACTCGCGTGATTAAAGAAATGTTAAACATAATATTAGTGGCGTACCAGTCGGATGTGTTCCCATTGTTCCGGAGTTCCCGTGACAGTCCCCAAATCATCATCCCACCCACAGCCGGTGCCTGCCTTATCTCGGACAAATTCCGAGAAGTACTGCCAAAGCTCCCTAAGATGCTTAATTTTAAAAGCAACCTGTTTTTGTGCGTAGGCGGTGCCATCCTTCAGCTGTCTGTTTAATTTTTTCGTGATGTTCGCCATATGCTTCCCAAAGGGATGGCGAATTTCGTCATCTTGGTAGCTGCAAAGAATATGTACCAAAAAAAACTCGTGCTCGTCTTCCCATTTCACATTTGCTAGCGGGATGGGATCTTCTGGTGGGGACGGGGTTTGCATCACATGCTTTCGAGGAGACTTACGGGGAGTGGTAAAAAAAGACATCTACGAATATATATAGAAAACAGGAAAATAACAATGACATTTAAATAATGTATGATACTTATCTACCAACCACAGTCAACACAAAACAAATATTTTACTTAGACACTCGAACTAATATATACGATAAAACCCACTGTGATACGACATATTTACAATAAGCAGGAAAATAGGTTAGGCACGAACAATTTATAAATGAAGCAACCTTTGGTATAAAATAAGCAGCCTACCTTGAACTTGTTGGAATGTCGTTGTCGCAAGTTATATCCGCCAAACTGAAAATTAAACGAGGCCAACATTAATGCCGAGTAAGCAGAAAGTGGTGCCATATTAATCATTATTGACATCTACACCATAATACCATAGACAACAGACAGAGACACATATTTAGCATAATTATGGCGAATTTTTACATGGCCAGCAAACAAAGGGTCAGTTATAGCTTTAATTCTTTTTTATACATTTGCAACTCAGTATATGAATTTCTAACATCCCGAGAAGCAACATATTTTAATTAGAAGTACAAAATAAGCCCAAGAAGGTAAAGCGATGAAATCTACTTATCAAGCAAAACCAACATACATGCATACAGGCAAAACCCAAGATTATTATATAGTAAGGGATTTGATTATTATGAGTGCAGCCTTGACCCTTGGGGTCTGTTTGGCTGCCACCTTTAGAAAGGTTGAGGATCATAAGTAATGCTTGTATTAGCTGCCACCTTTAGCTAATGAGAACTATTGCCTATAAGTAATAATAATTTAAGTGTGTAGGTAGCAAATAAATGAGGATCATTTATTTGCCTATAAGTAACCCATCAGATTTGCACCATGTTTGAGTTGCTCTAAGAAGAGATTCTACATTTGACAGAACTAAGTTATGCCAAGCATGTTGGTTCCAAAATGGAAAGATGGTTTTCTTGTTCATGTTTTAGCTGTTGGAGCTTGAGCAGGAGAGTCAAGAGCTTGTTTGTAAGACTTTTTCAATTTTTATTTAATATCGAGCCTCGCCCTTTTGCCTAAACCTTTCATAATTACAACACCCACAACTAATGTCAAACTCTTATCTTTACACCCCTTCTAACGTCCAAACTCAACTAAATAAAATATAATCAAACTAAAGACAAATGGGCATGGAATATGAAATCTAAAAACAAACAAACATCCAGACCAATACATGGGCATGCATTAGGAAAAAAAAAAAAAAAAACGTGCCAACCATTTGGACTGTGGTCCTTAATGTACATCACTAGGCAATTTTATTTACTTGAGTCTACTAAATATGAAGAGCAAACTAAAACATTGTTCCATAAACAAGCCAATCTTGAACAGCTCAGCAAGATTAGGCTGAAAAAGTAGGCTCGTAAATGGTTCTATTTTATTCATATGTGAGCACATAAAACTGATGTAAGAGATATATAGGCTTAATACAGCTCCTCCTCACCTGTTTTGTTCCATACCAATGTAGGATTCAAGCATTGTCTAATTGTGAGTAGGCATTTATATATTTTTCTGCTCTATTGTCATATTAATACCTGGTGTAGGATTCAATTCAAATACTTTTCGAACAATGAGGATGCAAGTCAAATTTAAAACCAAACACAACATGAACAAAGTTTACCAAACAAAACATCTCAAACACAGCAATTTTATTGTAACAGCAGTCAAATAGAAGTTCATTTCCTTTTTTTTATTGCACATAATATTATTTCAAGTATGCACAATATTACATACAGCTCAAGTATGCACAGATACACTCTCTCACTATAGTATAGATATAGAAAGGGAAGTGAGGTAAATAAAGCCAATGGGGTACAAAGACCTGAATAGATCATAACCAAAAGATGAGGTCAATAAGTCTGACTATGTTGGTTAAGCATTTTGAAAACTACTTTTCGTTCTTTGATATATAACAGAAGGTTGAGAAGTGTTTATTAAAATGAACTACACTTGAAAGGTAATTTTTGTGGAGTCTACAAAAAAATAAAAGAAAAATGTTTGGTAAAGTGTTTTGAGTTCTCAAAGATTGAGTTAGGAAAAATTGACCATGTTTATTTTGAGAAAACACATGCTTATTATTTTTCTATGTGTGGAGCCTAAGTGCCTAACCTCTTTTTTATTAAAAAAAAAAAGAAGAATATATAGACACACACACAAAGTGGTGGCCACGAGACTACCTTTGTTTCAGTCTAGGGTGGGTGCAAGGAAAGTCACTCTCAAGAGACCCTTATTCGGCCTAATACTCTTCCAGGGGAAGTATAGTCATGGGTAAAGCATTATAGAATGAGTAAAAACTTAGTGTTTGAAGGACTTTGGAAAATTGGTAGTGAGAAATTATAAACCAAAACCCCACAGAGTATTGAGTAAAAACTTAGTGTTTGAAGGAAATTGATTTGTATCTAATTTGTGATGAGGACAGAATTTGGATGATCCACCATTGGGTCCACCATTGGCTGACACGGGGCAAAACAACAAAGAAAGGTTTGAATTCTACAGAACCATAACAAAAGAACAAAAAACAATTGGCTGCCACAGGGCAAAACAACAAAAAACCAAACTAATTTCAGTTAAATTCTACAGAATCATTGGCTGCCACAGGGCAAAACAACAACAAACCAAACTAATTTCAGTTAAATTCTACAGAATCATTGGCTGCCACAGGGCAAAACAACAAAAAACCAAACTAACAAAATTAAATTCTACGGAACCATAACAAAAAGCTATATGCAGTACCTTCAATTGTGATCGTGTGCGCGGAGCCGTGGCTAGAGCTCTTCTCCACCGAGACTGGCGTCTGGCTTCACTGGCAGATGATTTTCTAGATGGGTGCTCTGGATTTTTTGGAGGCAAAGCCGCTAATATACCGGAGGAAGACAGCTGACCGGGTCTAGGCATTGTGGGGGGACCCCTTGGGC
>NC_081541.1:14972587-14974594 GCF_901000735.1 Corylus avellana
TCCTTTTAATGCAAGCTTTGTATTGTTAATTTTGTGACAGCTCAAAATCCAAGGAACCTTGGCCTCTAGACTCTAGGCTTCAGCAACCATTCACCTAGTCGTTTGCTGAGGTCAAAAAGCATTGAACCTAAATGGCTTTGCGATTGGATGATCAGAACACAATCTCAGAACATGAGCCTCTACTCCTCGTTTGAAATGTCCCTATCCATCATTTCCTTGTGTTCACTCTTCTGAAAAGTAAAACTAGTTTTAGGTTTTTAGTGTCGGCCTATTTCGGTGGTCAAAACATGATGCAGCGTGATTTAGTAGGCAGCAGCAAAAAACATCAATAAGTAGCGGATATGTATTTCTAGATCTTGATTCTATCAATAATCTAAGAAATCTTTTTGATAAAAACTAGATACTCTCTAGGTTTTGAAGGAAAAGAAAGAAGAACGCTCAACTCTGAGGTTTCTTATTCAACAAAATCAATAATCAACATAAACCTCCTTTCTTTAGAGGCTATAAACATATATTTATAGCCCAAAACCTAATAAAATATGATGTAAATACCCTCAAACCCTAAACCTAATCAAATAACAAAATAAAGACTCCCAAAACCCTAACCCTAATAAAATAATAACATAAAGTCGGCTAGAAAATAAAAGAAATTAACGGCGCCCGTCCGGATGGCCACGACACTTAAACGACAAAAACATGAAATAACATATGGGTTCGGACTACACTCCGATCTACATCAAAACATGAGTTCTATCTTTTTAAACACATAAGTATTTTTGTGAAAAAGTTAGGATTTGGGATTTAAAATTTTGAATTGGCGTCAGCTAGGGTGTCAAATAGTGTCGTGATGCGACTCGTGAAAAAGGTGATTTCAAGGAGCCTATTAGAGAGCATCGTCAGCTAGCCCATCAACTGGGTGCCTGTTGATATCTCTCTAGTCTTGGAGTTCTTGGTGGATTATGATGGTGCAACATAGATGGCAAGTACCACATTGGTTTTTTAATTAGGTTTTATAATTGATTTAAGGAACTCCAATTGTAATATTAACTAGGTCTTTTGAAGTAATAGCGCAAATGCATATACCATTTTTCTAGATTATGACAAATATACATCAAAGCGAACTTAGTAGTAACACCATGTTGCATTCGGTCACTATATCATGACAAGGAGGTCAAGCATTTGAGTGAGAAAGATTGTGACACCCTAAAAGAAAGTTCCACATTTGGTTAGTAGATTACAATTGTATTAAGCCGATGTCAAGTCCCACATTAATTCCTTACTAAATGATATTGAGATTTATAAAAGATTTAAAAGAACTCCAATTATAGAATTCACTAAAACTTTTTGAGTAATATTATAAATGTGACTAAAATTTTCTCTCGGCTGTGATAATTTTCAAATGAAATGGCAGGAATTTTTCTATATCAACATTTATCACCATATTTGTCACCATTTATTACCTCATTATTCAGCATATATAGGAAGGAATCTTGGTCCGTCCTTTACTGTTGTTACACTATATATACATTTTATTGGGAAAACAAATTAGAGAGGGGGACGGCTATAAGAATATTCCTTAAAAAAACCATAGGAAATCTGTCCTCTTTTAATGTCGAGAGATCCAAAATGAGGGAGGGGGACGGCAACAAGAATATTCCTCAGAAACTATATGAAATCTTCCCTATTTTCTAACGCTATATGCCATCTTTCTCAACTATGCAAGTATACTAGTCTCCATTGTTTAGATGCAAATATAATGGGATATGATATTTCAGAGCAAAAACAGTAGCTTTGTACACTTGAAAAACCATGGAAAATGTCGGTAGATTATCTGCTGAACAAGTCATGAGAGTAGCAGAAGAAAGGTTCATTCATTTCTCTTCCCAAAACTGTGCTGATGATCATGTTTTCAGCATTGCTGCTCCATTTGGTCTCTCCTGCCAAGAAACCAAAGACGTCGAACTTGCATGTCTTCTTTTAGCTTCTGCCGAGAAGGTTTCCAAGCAA
>NC_081541.1:14974694-14974978 GCF_901000735.1 Corylus avellana
TTATGGCATTTGTAAATATTCGATTTTAAGGGCATTTTTAAACAATGAAGTTTTAGGACATTTTTAAACATTGAATTTTTATTTTTTTTTACGCCCAAAAAGCCAAAAACAATGATTTTTTGGGATTTTTTATGTTTTTTTTTTTTTTGAACAATCACAACAAAGCCCAACTTATTGAGACAAAAATGCTAATTGTTTTTTAAAAAAATGGGCAAAAAATTGTTAAATTAAGCACAAAAATTTGACCCAATGCCTCAAATAAGCCCAAAAATTAAGCTCAATTC
>NC_081541.1:14975210-14990682 GCF_901000735.1 Corylus avellana
AACCGGATTGACACTCCTAATTGCTGATATTCACCTCAAAAAGGAAATGGTGGGTACTACTAGTCCGTAAACAACCAACCATCGCATGGTATCATATCTAGATGTCGATTCGTTTTCGTCCTCATGGAACAAGTATTCATTTAGCTCGGACTTATTTATCGTTGAATTGGGACTAAGAAAAAAAAAAAAATCTTATGTCAAAGAGGCTTGCGCTCCTTTTGTTGAAGTAAACACAAATGGTTTGATTCGAGATTTCCTGCTAATTGATTACTAAAATTTCATATTTTGTACATTGCGGAAGCCTTAGTTGGGATGTTCTATTTGTAGTGACCTAAGGAAAAGCGTTCATGGGTGCTAATAAGTTCCACATTACTTACTTATTATGTGAAATTATGATTTAGGGGTAACTTTACTGAAAACCTCTGAACTTTCACCCGATTTGACAAACCCCCCAAACTTTAAAATCGCTCAATTTAATCTCATAAATTTTCAATTGCAATCAATTTGGACCCCTCAATCAAATTTTAAACGTTAAATGACGTTTATACCCTTGATTTTTTTTATTATAAAATTCCAACTTTACCCTTAATTCCAAAACGTTTTTAATTTTTTTAAAAAAAATGAAAATCATGGATATTTTGGTCTTTTTTAATGGCTAAATTTGATGGAAGTGTTCAAATTAAGAGTAATTGAAAATTCATGAGATTAAATTGAGAGATTTTGAAGTTTGGGGGGGGAGGGGGGGAGAGTTTGTCAAATCAGGTAGAAGTTAAAGGGTTTTCAGTGAAGTTACCCCTTATTTTAGGAGAAACTTCAATTTAACCCCCTGAACTTCCACGCTATTTGACAAACCCTCCCAAACTTTAAAATCTCTCACTTTGGACCTCTGAACTTTCAATTGTTTTTAATGTGGACCCCTCCATCAGATTTTAAATGTTACATGACGTTTATATCCATGACTTTTGTATAAAATTTCAATTTTACCCTTAATTTCAAAACGTTTTTTTAATTTTTTTTTAAAAAAAAATCAAGAATATTTTGATATTTTTTGGTATTTTTAACCGCTAAAATTGACGAAAGGGTCAACATTGAGAGCAATTGAAAGTTCAATTGTCCAAATTAAAAGATTTAAAAGTTTGAGGAGTTTGTCAAATTTCGTGAAAGTTCAAAAGGTTAGAGTGAAGTTTCCCCTAATTAAAAATAAGTTCTAGACACTAAATGAGTCGGGACAAAAAGAGCTGGAAGAGAAATAGTTAAATAAGTTTTGGACACTAAATGAATCCAGATAAAAGCAGCTCGAAGAGAGATAGTTAACTTTTAGTTATTGAGGAGGTAATATTATTATTTTTAATGCACTATTTAACAATTTTTGTAGAGAATAGTGCTTACACATATTATTGGCTTTGGAATATTTCTAAATTTAGTACTGACCTATTGACATTTGACGATATCAATAAGATAATTTTTATTTATTTATTTTTTTAATAAAAAAATGACAAATTTTCTTCAAATCAATGAGGAAATATCTTCCAATTCTTTTTTTTTTTTTTTTGAAACGTATCATACTCATTCATTGATAAAAGCTGTGAGCCTAAAGTTCTTACAAACAGAGCAAAAAGTTCTGAAGTAAATCATAGCCGAAGTTAAAGATACAGTCATCAACAACAGACCAAATCAATCAAAACACAGCATCCGCTAACCTATGACTAAATATCAGGTTGAAAACTCAGATCTGTATCAAACAGACACCATCTAATGCATAGGTAGCGCTTATTCCTCGGCCTTGAGAGCAAAACCCCCAAGCCGATACTTATTCCTCAGCCTTGAGAGCAAAACCCACAAGCCGATATTCATCCTCCTCGACTCGAAAGCCAGGATAAATTTCACATCCACAACCCAAAGGTTTGGACCAGTAATATCGGGCAGCAACCGGGCGCAACAAAGCAGGAGGAGAAAGCCTTATTACAAGCATAAATAAAACCATACAGGGAAATAAAGGGAACAATAAAACTAATGCAGAAAAAGAAATTAAAGCAAATAAAACCAAATACAGGGGAACTCAAAAGAAATACAAAACAGAAAAACAACAAAACAGAAAAATAAATGTGAAAAACACTCAAAGCGGGTCACGGCAACCGGAGGAGGCCGATCTCGAGTTAGCCGGAAACCGCCGCGGAAGGTGGCACAAAAAGCTTGGCGCGGGAGGAGCGCGTGAAAAGACCTGACAGCGAGCGGTGAGTAGCGAAGCGAGCGCGGAAGAGATCGGCGGCACACACAAACAAACAAGGAGGGGGGGAGTTTAAGTGAAAACCCCCAAAAGCAGTACCCACCGAGAGAGAACACAAGCACAACAGAACAGAAAACACCAAAGACAGAAACAAACTTAAAACAAAAAACGGGAAGCAAGGAAGGGAGGAGGGATGCAGGCAACGGGCATCCCTCCTCCCCTGAGGCGGCGGCGCTCTGGAGGGGGGCTTAGGGTTTCTCAAGGCTTAGGGTTTCTTCTTCTTTAGTGATGTCTACACACACCCCAATTCATTTAAAATAGTGACAAGTGTTTATAAACATTTAAAAGATACATTAAATTCTTAACGTCATTAATAGCAGTTTACCAACTTAAACTAAATTTAATGTGTTTTTTTAGATATTTATAAACACATAACACTATTTTAAATGGATTGGAGAAGGAGGAAAGTTCTAGATCTAAATCTTTCCTCCTCCCTTTTCATGATAGCAGTGCTCGGTGTCTTCTCTATAGGCTCCACCGGTTTCTGTTTTCGGCGGGTTACTTTAGATCTAGTTTGTAAATCTAGATCTAGATTCAGATCTAGTTTCTTCAACCTTATATCTGATCATCTTCTTCGGCCAATGTGCGTCTTCTGAAGGGATGTCTACGATGCTATGCTCTTCTGCTGCTGTTTGTGGGGTTTTTATTTTTTGTTTTTTATTTTGTTTGTCATGGCCTTCAGGTTGAGGATGGAGTAGATCGGTGTGGAGGCTTAACTCTCATGGCTAGATTTTTAGTTTCTAGTTGTTTTTTTATTTTTGTTTTGTATTTGTGTTACTCATGTCTTATATTTAGTCTGCACCAAGTAGATATGTTCTTTAAATATAATTGTACATGAGTTAGCGGAAGCTTAAAGTCATTTTTATGACTTTGTATCCTTCATAGCTTTTGGCTATGATTTTTCATAATTGTATGCTCTATGTTATAAGAGCTTTATGCATGCTCATAAAATTTCATCAATGGAAGTTTTAAATTTTTCTTAAAAAAAAAAAAAAAAAAGGATTGGAGAATATTTCCTCCCGACAGATTTGGAAGAAATTCAGATGCTCAATTTGAAATTAAGTTACTAATCAGGACACGTCTGTTTTATAGGCATGACAATAAGACATCTCAAGCATGGACCTTAAGCTGAAAGCTTCCCATATATACATGATCTGTGCCCTTCAATTACTTTAGTTAAAACTAGGTTGATCTGGCTTGTATGTTGTAGTTAAAATTATAGCATACATGCTGTTAAAAAATTCAAGGGTGAGGATTTAACTAAAGTAATTGAATGGCACAAATCTATCATAATAAATACAAATTTTATCTTTCATCCATCACTTCATTTATTTATTGGTATTTATTATGATAGATCTAAACCTTTCAATTACTTTAATTAAATCATCACCCTTGAATTTTTTAACAGTATGTATGCGTTAGTTTTAACTACAGCATATAAGCCTGATTCGCCTAAATAAACTAGAGAGAGAAAATAAATTTTTATTAACTTCAGCATTTATTTTGTGTGACAGTTAAAAGTTGTGAATTGTTAGATATAAAGCATGACAAATTGACTAGAATCTAATAATAAGAAAATCTCAAATTTTTTAAAAAAAAATTGAAGGGATATTCGTGATCAGTCTAACTCACTTAATTAAACTTATCGTCTTAATCAAGAATCGGTAATTGCACAGAAATCGATACCTTATTTTAATTATAATGTGACCTTACATGAAGCTGAATTATATTTTGTCAAGTGGTATTTATTAGTTAAAAAATAAAATAATGTCTTTTTCATACCCGTAACCCCTCTCCCATCACGTAAAAAAGGAGGGATGGTCATCCATAAAGTGAACAGTGGTCTGTTCAAAAAGCTGCTTCTTTTTTCTTTTTTTTTTTTTTAAATTACAAGAATCTTTTAAGAGGAAACCTCACGAAGTTTCAAAAGTTTTTCAATTCGAATCTTAATGTTTAAAAATTGGCAATATGGGTAATGTTTCAAAAATTTTCAATTCAAACTCTTTGTTACTAATTTCCCTCTAATTGGACGGAAAACATCACACGTGAGTCTCACGTGAGATTTTGATGCCATCTATTTCAATTTTGCCCTCATTAAATCTTATGAAATTACGTAATTACCCTTATTAAAACCTATAAAATTGAGGGTAATTACGTAATTTTATAGGTTTTAATGAGGGCAAAATTGGAATAGAGACATCAAAATCTCACGTAAGATGCACGTGAGATGATTTCCGTCCAATTAGATGGAAATTAGTAACTGAGGGTCTGAATTGAAAATTTTTGAAAAATTACTCACATTGCCAACTTCTAAACATTGAGATTTGAATTGAAAAACTCTTAAAACTTTAGAGAGTAAAGTGAATTTAACCCAATCTTTTAAGTTCAAACCCAAGCTTCCCTAAAAGAGAACTAAAACAAAAATCTACAAGGTAATCTGAAGCCAAAGAAATAATATTTAAACTGTTTCTCACAATATAATTCTTGAATTCTTAGGCCCAGTATCGTCAAGTTGAGTTTCATGTAAACAAGGTGGCCTGCAGCAGGGCACTCATTATTTGACTGCACGCATGAATGCCATTTGGAATTGTACGTTTTAGAATAAACAAGATTTCTCATAAAAAAGGAAAAAAAAAATTAGAATCCGACCGAAGGTCCTAATCAAGTTGAAATAAAAGATTTCTCCTTAAAAAAAGGTCGGCTAAGGAAGGAACAAGAACAAACGACATAGAAGAGTGATTAAACAAGCAACATAGATAGTACAAAGTGCCCCCTCTTATTAACTTTTAATTGGCCACAATGATTTTCTTCTGAACTTGGCCTGCAATTAAGACATGCATGAAAGGGAAATTCTCATACAAGTTTAAGAAAGTAAAGCAAACATCATAGGCATGTAGGATAGATGCACTTTTCACATTGTCACTTTTCACATGTAGGATAGATGCACTTTTCCTTCGCCTGCCTACCTCCACCCCTAATGGTGTTTTGTTGTTTTTTGCTCATTTGATTTTGGCCCTTCAGTCTCCATAATCGGCGTGTGTACTTCATGTTCTGATGAATGACTTACACTCGCCGGCCCAAGAATCTCGCTCCATTGCTAATGCTGCTAAGGGGTTTTTGCTTTCTTTATTGTATTTTGATTTGCTTTGTGTCTTGTATTTCTGTTTGTTGTGTTTTGTTGTATTTTTGTGGGTATTTATCTCCTTGAGCTACTATAGTTTGATATTTTTGTAGAGATTGCTTCATCAATCGGAGATCGGTTCTCCCCTACAGCAGATCCAGATGAAAATTTAGTGCCTCTCCTTCAACAACTTCCTTTTAGAGGGTGTTGTTGTTTCAAAACTAGTGAGATCTTTGGCTTGCTTAAAATACCACTTTGATGGTGCCATTTCTTGATCTGTTGACCAAGATCCAGAGGACCGGGCCATTTTTTGGCCCATTTCCTATTTGTTTGTATTTTCTGCATTGTATTACTGTTTTGGGTTTGTTGTTGGAGAGACCAACCCTTTTTTGGTTTTTTTATTCATGTTTCCTTATTTGCTCAGAAAAAATAAATAAAATAAAACAAGGGATGTAAAAAACAATAGTATGTGACAAGGGGCACTGATGATTACAATCATCAAATAAATATGTCCTTATAAGGGTATTATACAAGAAAAGATTCTAATCCACCAAGTCTAGGCCCTTTCTATTCTGGTAAAAGGAACTTCCAAACAGATAGAATGAATTGGTGTACCCTTCCACCCAATAATCAGGCATTTTCCATTCATATGAAGCTTGCAAGACTTCTCACAATCAAATCTCTTAACCATGAGGTGTGCTTGGTCCAAGGACAAGATGCTCAGTTCTGTATCCACCATTCCAAACCGGGCAAAAAATGCTCTCCAGACATCAATCTTTACATGTCGAAGCTCCCTTTCCTCCCCCTCTGTTGCAACTATACTCCTAATTCCCTCACCAAAGTATTCTGATTCTATGATCATTCTATTTGGATTATCCCGTTTCATAAAAGTTTCTATGCAATCAAAGTATGCACTAAAGAAGAAAAGAGCTTCAATGAAACGGCTGTCAAAAGCAGGTGAATTGTGGTTTGCCTCAACTTCAATGACAACCATTATGCATGGATTGATGCTTTTGACAACTCCCATTATAGATTCCAGCCAATTGGGCTGTGAAAGCATGCTCCTCAGAAAGTATTGAGAGTAGACAGCCACTCTTTCATCAGCATCTATCTCAAGAAGATCTTTGAGATCCAGCATGTCTGATACCATAACTACCTTGAAAGAAAAGGGTAAGTTTGCAGCCTGGGCAAAACTTGCTAGCTGCTTGCCTGTATGCTCAATTACATGTTTTGAAGTAGTCCCAACAGCAGTAATCTTGAGAAGCTCAAGAGGGCATTCATGTCGGTTCGCAACAGCTTGCATCAAGGTTGTCCATTGCACCCCATTCCGAATGGCAGGATCAATTATGTGAATCTTCCTCACCTCGGCCATGCTTTCTATAATGGCTTGGATTCCAGCAAATTCTGCAACCTGGCAGAAGGGAAGAGTCGGAAGACCTTCATGAGATGCAAGCACGGTGGGGTTTAAACTCATCATTGCCTCATCGACATCAAAAGACACTCTTTTTTCCAAGTCCTTTGATGTGATTCTTCCTGTTTCTCGATCAATCTTCTCTCGGAGAGCTTTAGAAAAATAGTAAACAACTCGGCGAACAGGGTCCCCTGTATTGGAAGACCATCGATCGCACTCGTTGAGCAACTTGCTTGCCCGGTAGAACAGCTGACAGCCTACTTTCTCAGCAGAAGCAAAAAGGAACCCAGCAAGCTCCACATCTTTTTTCTCTTCATTGGAGAGGCCATAGAAGGAAAAATCAAAAGGATGCCTAAGCATGGAAAGATCATCAGCGGTTTTGGAAGAGCACCGAATGAACTTTGCTCCAGCAAGCCTTATGATTTCCTCAGTTGAAAATTTATGGCCTTCCTCCACATTAAACCGTTTGAACCTATTTCTGTAGTTGTTTAGAAGCTCAAGTGAGGCTAAAGGAAATGGCTTCTGCTTTTCCTGCTGGGGTTCAACTTCTGGAATTGGAGTTGGGAATTTACCAAGCTTCTCAATTTCCTCTAGACATGTTTGAAGCGGTGGTGAGACAGTCTGGTACTCTTCTTCTTGTCGATATTTGGAGAAGAGGAATCCTTCCTCTAATAAGTCCTGTTGATAGAAACCAAAGTCAGAAACCCAATCTTCAGCTCCATTGAAATTGAATTGTTTCCCACCATTCACTTCTTCCATACTCTCCAACCCTTTATCAGAACAACTAAATTTAGCTTCAACTCCATGAAATCCAAACTCTTGGAAAGAAAATACTTCGTTGTCCATTTAGAAAATGGAGATAAATTCACAATCTGGGATCTAAATAATATTTGGATGTGTTGATGTTATCAAGGCATCCGGTAGCGTGGCACGCAATTATTTGACTATATGAAATGCCATTTGGATAGACATATATGGGTCCAGTTAATCATGCTTATTAAAGATTTCTCCTAAGTATTTCAGCCTAGAAAGGAACATGGACTAAAATCAAACAAGCAACAAAGATAATATAAGAGACAAAGTGGAATACATAGGAATAGAAGACTTGGTTCTTGAAAGGAAGATATATGTGGGAGCTTACAATGTAGCCTGCACTTTTTTAAGGTTTTCTTTAAATAAGCTTGGAGAGCTTAGAGAGCGACATCAGACAGTTTTTGCTTGGTCTTTGTCCCTTTTTGTTCATTGTTGGCGGTTTCCTGTTTTTGTTGTTTAACCAATCTGCAAATTGTAGATATGATTTGTAATGTTTAAATTCAAATTGTACTTATCTTTATATTAGATGGCTTGTACAAACTCTACAAATGAAAGGCAAAACCCAACGATAGAATTGGGATGAGTCCGTCTATGCGGCTGCTAAATTGAGGTAGCCAAGCGTCGTCCAACGCATGGCTGCCTTTAAAATGTAAAAAATTAATAATAATAAAAAATGGAAATAAAAGTTTTTTTTTTAATTTTTTTTTATAAACTAATATTTAGGGGAAACTTCAGAAAACTCCCCTGAAGTTCCAGCCGATTTGAAAAAGCCCCCCTGAATTTCCAAATCTCTCAATTAGCTCCCCTGAACTTTGGTTTTCTCTCACATAACACCCTTCCGTCCATATGAATCGTTAAAGCCTAACGGACGCCCACTCACGTGATTTTCACGTGATAATTTTCGGCTTGCTTACCCATTTTGCCCTCATTAGTGTCTTACTAACCCTTCACTCTCACCCTTAGACACGCTCACTCGTCCAAGCACACCAAACTGGAAGACGAAGACCCACGGCCGAAGCTTGCGGAGAAAATGTGGAAGCTGATGGGTTGATTGGGTTCCAGCCATCGATTCGAAGGCTTAGAAAGAGAGTCGAAGAAAGAAAGCTGAATATAAGTACATCTGGCGGCGAAGAATCCCCCACGACGGCGAGACCCAAACCGGCGAAAATCATCCACCGGCAAACTTACTCACTGTCCAGTACCGGCGAGGTGACGACGGTTAAAGATGGAGCACTCCGAGGGTGAGCTAAGCGATTCAGGATCGAGCTATCCAATTTGCAAATGTGGGAGCAAAACCGTTGTCAAAACAACATCAACAACTAAAAATCATGGAAAAAGGTTTTATGCCTGTGTAAATTATGTGGTAAGATGTGTTTGAGAATTTATTTATTTATTTTCACATAAATTTGCTGCTCTTCCCGTTATGCCTAAATCATTTAATGATGGATTAAACTCTAATTTGTATGACCCTAATTTGTGTGATTATGCAGAATGAAACAAATCGTGGTTGCAATTTTTTTAAATGGGTTGAATCAGATTTTTGTGTGTGCGGTGATCGACTGATGTCAATGTTGTTGGCGTGGCAGCACGATTTGAAGTCCGAAAGGGCAATGGAAGTGTTGAAATGCAAGATTGAACTTGCTGAGTACAAGTCAAAAATTGAAGTTGATGCTGCTAATTTTGCACTTAAACTTGAAAGGGTTGAGAATAAGTATCGTTCGATGCAGCTGAAGTTTCGGGTTGCACTTGCATGTTGTTGGTGTCTTGTTGCTGTATTGTTGTGTTTCCCTTTTTCTAATGGACTTGCATCAAATCTGATGTTAAGCAGCTGAAAAAGACAGTTTGTTGTCTTTATTTGTATCAGACTTGTATCAATTGACCATATGGTTATGTTTTTTGTACCCAACTTTTGTGTAATATTTGGCATGGTTTGTATGAATTTTCTTGGTACAAATTTAGAAGCATCCAAATTGATTGGTTCACTAAACTTTCCAACCCACTTGTGACCGCAATTTCTCTTATTGCTTGATGCTGTGTTACCTTCACTTGGGAAATAAAACATTGGCAAAATGTTGTCAATTGAACTCAATTTAAATCCAAAAGTATTAAAAGTTACATCATCCACATGTACTCAATTTAACGTAATTAATACCACAAGAACACTAAATGTATAAGCACTTGTAAATTAATCCAACTATCAAAATCATAGCAAACACTATGTATAGATAGTGTTTACTACTTAAGAAATTATACCTCAACTCAATTCCAAAAGTATTAAAAGTTACATCATCCACATGTACTTAATTTAACCTAATTAATACCACAAGAACACTAAATGTATAAGCACTTGTAAATTAATCCAACTATCAAAGTCATAGCAAACACTATGTATAGATAGTGTTTACTACTTAAGAAATTATACCTCAACTCAATTCCAAAATAACAAGTAGTAAAGAATTTATAGCAAAAACTATATGTAGATAGTGTTTAGTACTTAAGAAATTATACCTCAATCTAAATCCAAAAGTACTAAAAGTTACATCATCCACATCCATAAAATACATGACCATCATCTACAATGTGTCCATTACAATGTATACACAATACCCCAAATACTTACAAGCTGTAAGTGGTCAAACACAAAACACAATAAATTTTACACCAAACAAGTACATGACAACCATCTAGAATTCATCCATTACATTGTTTACAAAAATAGCCCAAAGAGTTACAAACCGTTGGGGTATAATTGTTTACATTGTTTACAAAAAATAGCCCAAAGAGTTACAAACCGTGAGTGGTCAAACACAAAATAAAGTTGACACCAAACCGGCACATGTCCAAAGAGGTCAATGATTACAGTGTTTACAAAATACATCAAACAGCTACAACGTATAATAAAGTTTAGGGTTTACAATGCTTGCATACCACCCCAAACACAAAAAAGAAAAAGGTTAGTTCACACATTCTTTCATCTTGTCATGGTCAATGCATTTTCTTCTTCCCTTTGTCCATTCTTCGAACATGTTCATCAAAACCTGGTGGATGGTTATCAGCTGTCCCTTGGCCCTTTTGTATGTCGAAATCATGCGGGGCTGTTCTAAATGTCATACCGCCAACTCTGGGAGGACCCCAAGAGCATAATGGTCCACCCCCTGGAATTGGTGGTGGCCCAGTAGGACTGCCAGTCAGATCAACAACAAGCTTCTGCCTATTGCCAGGTTCTCTTCCACTTCTAACATGTTCCCTCAGCCTACCACTTGCTCTCGTCCTTGTTGCCAACCCTAGGGTTCTTTTATCCTTGTTCCCAAAAATGGTAGATGCCTGCATTTCAGCAAAGTATACAATTAGGCCCCTATATTTTGTGTGACTCTTAATTACATAGATATGAAGAATGACTCACATTTTGTTTGTAGGCATAAGGTGTTGCTGTTTTGGCTGGTTGGGTGGCAGAGGTTGCTACTCCCACAAGCTGTGATGCAATATCTGAACATGGCCTTAATGCAGCCTGTGTTGCAGGATGGGATGCAATATCTGATGCTGCCCTAAATGCAGGCTGGCATGAGCTGTGAGGTGATGCAGGGGGGGGATGCTGGCCTAAATACAGGCTGGCAGGAGCTGTGAGGAGATGCAATATCTGATGCTGGCCTCAATACAGGCTGTGAGACATGATCTGATGCCGGCTGTGAAGGTCTTTGAGTTGTGGTTGTTGAACAACCACCAGTTGCTGATCCTCCTGCCCTTTGTGAACCTGATGGTGTGTTCACTCTTCCCCTTTTCCTGCTGGTAGTTGTAGTGGCAGGTGAAGATCCATCCTGCATCAACTGACAGGAAAAATGAAGAAATAAATAAGTATGCAAATATGTAAATAAATTTAGTGAATTAAACAATAATCAGCAATTGAGTAGATACCATGTCCAAATTCCAGTCAGTTGATGCATTATCCCTGTAGTACTTTTTGACACGTGCCCTTCTTTCATCTTGTCTCTGCCTAGCAACACATGACCTCTTGTTGTGGCCAAATTTCATGCAGTACCCACATTTATTTTTCTGCCCCCCCTTTCTAATTGTATTAGGATTTCTTGGTTCATCAACAGACCTATCTCTTACTTTCTTAGGTCTACCAGGAGGTGCCCTAGCCTTGGGTGGCTCAATCTTTGGTTGGCTGCTTCTAGGCCATTGCTCTTCACTTGGCACAGGATAGACAACGTGGTCATAAGCCTTGAGGTACTTTTCCTTGCCATAGTACTCACTTACATACTCAGTTGGTTCCCCACCTTGGTGTAAAATGGCAGAAATTGCATGCGCACAGGGGATACCAGTCACATCCCATTTCCTGCAGCCACAAGTGCCAGCTTCCATATCTACAACAAATTTTCTCCCAAGGCACTCCACCTCAAACATACCCTGACCGGCATATGTACACCAACAATTACTGCCTGCATCCTCTTCTTTTTCTAGCCTCTTCCTAATCTTTGGCCCTAAGGCCTCCTCCATTGAACTTATCAACTCTTTCTTCCTCACATACCTTCTCATCAACTTACATCTAATCCCTTCCAACATGCTCAAGATTGTCTGGTCACGGAATTTTTTGATCCATGAATTGAAACTCTCACAAGTATTGTTGTGTAAGAGGCTGGACTTACAATGTGTATTGAACCATCCCCTACACCAAGTGTTAGGATCTATCTTCTCTAGGTAAGCATGCGCATCCTTGCTAACCATCTTCAGCTCATCCATTACTCCATAGAACTCATTCTTTGTGTATGATGCGGCAGCTCGCCAAAGAAGGTCCTTCAATAGCACCCCCCGATGACCAGCGCTTCTGAAATTCGCGTACAAGTGCCTAACACATGTACGATGCTCAGACTGCGGACATACTTGTTCTAGGCTTGGAATCAGGCCCTGCACAATAGTTGAAAAAAATAATTAGTTGCATTACAATAAATACTAAATTGATATGAATAATAAATGAATACAAGTATTTTACCTTTTGTCGATCCGAAATGAAAGTCAACCCATGTGGAGTAGGGCCAAGATCTGCAACAAGTGCCTCAAGAAACCATGTTCAGCTATCCTTCGTCTCAGCCTCTACGACAGCCATTGCAATAGGGTACATGTTGTTGTTGGCATCCCTGCCCACAGCAGACATCAACTGCCCCTTATACGTTCCCTTCAGAAAACATGCATCAAGACCCACAACAGGCCTACACCCTTCAAGAAAACCATTCTTCATGGCTGCCAATGAAATATAAATCCTCTGAAATCTGCATGGCACCTGAGGTATTGGTCTCTCAACCATCAATAGCAAACAACTACCTACATTAGTGCTCCTAACCATGGAGCAATAATCCCACAACCGATGGTACTGCTCATCAAATTTTCCATAGATTGATTCTCTTGCTTTTTTCCTAGCCCTATACAGAGAACTGACATAGACATCCACATTATATTTGGATTTCACTTTTTTTTGCAACACATCTATGGGCATGTTTGGCTGCTCCCTAAAAGAATCCATGCAACACTCAGCAATCCAACTTAAAGTGACCATATGATTGTGGTACTTCCTGGAACAGCTGTGTTTGGGCCTAAGGGATACTAAAAGGAATGTCATCTCATTCTCCAACTGCCTCCCATATACCCTATACCTACAATTTGTATCTTTGCAAACAATCACAATCCTCTTCTTTTCATTTTTCTTGAATTTCAGATCCTTCCCTCTGATAATATTGTACTGTCTCACGGCTTTTCTAAATTCAGCTGCATCATGAAATGTATTCCCTACAACCAATGTCGGATTATCCATATCAGTGGGATCAAAAGGAACTCTAGTGGTTACATCCCTACGGATTCTGTGAACTGTACTATCATCATCACTAGAAGGGGGTGATTCTAGATGATCACTATCATACTTCTCTGCACTATCATCACTTTCTTCCCCACCCTCCACAGCCCCACCCTCACCAGCATCCTCACCAGCATCACCAACATCCCCAACATCCCCATCCACATATGCATCTTCAACAACTCCTTCAGAATTTCCAACCCCCTCATGGATGTCCCCACTAGGAACAGTAGCATCATCCTCAGAATCAACACAATCTGTATCATCACTAAGCACTGAATCCCATAAGGCATCCTTCCTAAACACAGCTGCCCTCTCATTCTCTGAATCCTCCTCTTCCTCTTCATCAACTACATCATCCACTACACCATAACTTACTATATACAACACTACCAGATCATGATCTAAATGTTTGGAAACCATTTCATTCACATTGTAGTCAGATGACATAAGTCTTAAGCCTTGGTCTAAAGGCAATCCTGGTAAACTATAATACACAAGGTCCCCAGACCTATAGCCATATCTACTACACACATCCTCTATGTCAGAAAATTTCATCTTGTGCACATCATACGGGTTTGGGTCATGACTAACATTACCCCCAACATAATGAATCCTACATTGCCTGTTAAAAACACCCCCATAGTGCACCTCAAACATGATATAACGTGTACCCATCTCGTATCCTGCCACATTCATTACATTGAAAGGTAGTTTAATATTATAGCCATAGTACTCATATTTAGGGTTTATGAATGCACACAAAGTTAGACATTTGAAATAAACTAAACAGGAATTTTTTAAAGTAATCATTAATTGTTGTAAAATCCATCAAGGTAAATATTAAACCAAAGTAAAAACCCAAAACAGCACACAAATGACCCAACCTTAACTCAACTCAGCATATATTTAGGGTTTATGAATGCACACAAAGTTAGACATTTGAAATAAACTAAACAGGAATTTTTTAAAGTAATCATTAATTGTTGTAAAATCCATCAAGGTAAATATTAAACCAAAGTACAAAACCCAAAACAGCACACAAATGACCCAACCCTAACTCAACTCAGCATATATTTAGGGTTTATGAATGCACACAAAGTTAGACATTTGAACTAAATAGGAATTTTTTAAAGTAATCATTAATTGTTGTAAAATCCATCAAGGTAAATATTAAACCAAAGTAAAAACCCAAAACAGCACACAAATGACCCAACCTTAACTCAACTCAGCATATATTTAGGGTTTATGAATGCACACAAAGTTAGACATTTGAAATAAACTAAACAGGAATTTTTTAAAGTAATCATTAATTGTTGTAAAATCCATCAAGGTAAACCAAAGTAAAAACCCAAAACAGCACACACATGACCCAACCCTAACTCAACTCAGCATATATTTAGGGATTATGAATGCACACAAAGTTAGACATTTGAAATAAACTAAACAGGAATTTTTTAAAGTAATCATTAATAGTTGTAAGATCCATCAAGGTAAAAAGTAAACCAAAGTAAAAACCCAAAACAGCACACAAATGACCCAACCCTAACTCAAAGTACTCAGAATATATTTTGGGTTTATGAATGCACACAAGGTTAGACATTTGAAATAAACTAAACAGGAATTTTTTAAAGTAATCATTAATTGTTGTAAGATCCATCAAGGTAAAAATTAAACCAAAGTAAAAACCCAAAACAGCACACAAATGACCCAACCCTAACTCAAAGTACTCAGCATATATTTAGGGTAAAAATAACTACCCAGCCCACAATTCCAACAAAGTAAAAACAACCAACCCCAATTCCAGCAAAGTAAAAACAACCAACCCCTAAGTTTCATCAAAGTAAAAACAACCCAACCCACAATTTCAGCAAAGTAAAAACAACCCTAAAGCATATATTTTATCCTAATAAGCATATATTTTATCCTAATTCATATCACAAACACATCTTTTAATACAATTGTCCCTTTAATAAAAATTATCCATCTTACCCC
>NC_081541.1:14990782-14993795 GCF_901000735.1 Corylus avellana
AAAAAATTAAAAAATTTTGGTTTTAAAAAAATAAAATTTTTGTTTTTTAAAACATATTTTAAAAAAAATCTAAAAAAATAAAAATAAAAAATAGTTTTTTTTTTTAAATAAAAATTTCCGTTTTAAAAAAAAAAATTAAAATTTTCGTTTTAAAAAAAATTATTTTTTTTAAATTTTAGGGGTATTTTTGTCATATTGAGAAATATAAAGGGGCATTTTGATCTTTTTGCTAGCTTTAGGGGGGATATTGACAATGTTTTAGTAGTTTGGGGGGTATATTGTCGCAATTGAAAGTTTGGGGGGGACATTGTCAATTGGGTGGTAGTTTGAGGGGGTTATGTGGACTTTACCCTAAGTTTAATTAAGTGAGTTAGACTGATCAGGAATATCCCTTCAATTTTTTTTAAAAAAATTTGAGATTTTCTTATTATTAGATTCTAGTCAAGTAGTCATGCTTTATATCTAACAATTCACAACATGTCAACTGTCACACAAAATAAATGCTGAAGTTAATAAAAATTTATTTTCTCTCTAGTTTATTTAGGCGGATCAGGCTTATATGCTGTAGTTAAAAAATTCAAGGGTGAGGATTTAATTAAACTAATTGAAAGGTTTAGATCTATCATAATAAATACCAATAAATAGATGAAGTGATGGATGAAAGATAAAATTTGTATTTATTATGATAGATTTGTGCCATTCAATTACTTTAGTTAAATCCTCACCCTTGAATTTTTTAACAGCATGTATGCTATAATTTTAACTACAACATACAAGCCGGATCAACCTAGTTTTAACTAAAGTAATTGAATGGCACAGATCATGTATATATGGGAAGCTTTCAGCTTAAGGTCCATGCTTGAGATGTCTTATTGTCATGCCTATAAAACAGACGTGTCTTGATTAGTAACTTAATTTCAAATTGAGCATCTGAATTTCTTCCAAATCTGTCGGGAGGAAATATTCTCCAATCCTTTTTTTTTTTTTTTTTAAGAAAAATATAGAACTTCCATTGATGAAATTTTATGAGCATGCATAAAGCTCTTATAACATAGAGCATACAATTATGAAAAATCATAGCCAAAAGCTATGAAGGATACAAAGTCATAAAAATGATTTTAAGCTTCCGCTAACTCATGTACAATTATATTTAAAGAACATATCTACTTGGTGCAGACTAAATATAAGACATGAGTAACACAAATACAAAACAAAAATAAAAAAACAACTAGAAACTAAAAATCCAGCCATGAGAGTTAAGCCTCCACACCGATTTACTCCATCCTCAACCTGAAGGCCATGACAAACAAAATAAAAAATAAAAACCCCACAAACAGCAGCAGAAAAGCATAGCATCGTAGACATCCCTTCAGAAGACGCACATTGGCCGAAGAAGATGATCAGATATAAGGTTGAAGAAACTAGATCTGGATCTAGATCTAGATTTACAAACTAGATCTAAAGTAACCCGCCGAAAACAGAAACCAGTGGAGCTTATAGAGAAGACACCGAGCACTGCTATCATGAAAAGGGAGGAGGAAAGATTTAGATCTAGAACTTTCCTCCTTCTCCAATCCATTTAAAATAGTGTTATGTGTTTATAAATATCTAAAAAAACACATTAAATTTAGTTTAAGTTGGTAAACTGCTATTAATGACGTTAAGAATTTAATGTATCTTTTAAATGTTTATAGACACTTGTCACTATTTTAAATGAATTGGGGTGTGTGTAGACATCACTAAAGAAGAAGAAACCCTAAGCCTTGAGAAACCCTAAGCCCCCCTCCAGAGCGCCGCCGCCTCAGGGGAGGAGGGATGCCCGTTGCCTGCATCCCTCCTCCCTTCCTTGCTTCCCGTTTTTTGTTTTAAGTTTGTTTTTGTCTTTGGTGTTTTCTGTTCTGTTGTGCTTGTGTTCTCTCTCGGTGGGTACTGCTTTTGGGGGTTTTCACTTAAACTCTCCCCCTCCCTGTTTGTTTGTGTGTGCCGCCGATCTCTTCCGCGCTCGCTTCGCTACTCACCGCTCGCTGTCAGGTTTTTTCACGCGCCCCTCCTGCGCCAAGCTTTTTGTGCCACCTTCCGCGGCGGTTTCCGGCCAGCTCGAGATCGGCCTCCTCCGGCTGCCGTGACCCGCTTTGAGTGTTTTTCGCATTTATTTTTCTGTTTTGTTGTTTTTCTGTTTTGTATTTCTTTTGAGTTCCCCTGTATTTGGTTTTATTTGCTGTAATTTCTTTTCCTGCATTAGTTTTATTGTTCCCTTTATTTCCCTGTATGGTTTTATTTATGCTTGTAATAAGGCTTTCTCCTCCTGCTTTGTTGCGCCCGGTTGCTGCCCGATATTACTGGTCCAAACCTTTGGGTTGTGGATGTGAAATTTATCCTGGCTTTCGAGTCGAGGAGGATGAATATCGGCTTGTGGGTTTTGCTCTCAAGGCTGAGGAATAAGTATCGGCTTGGGGGTTTTGCTCTCAAGGCCGAGGAATAAGCGCTACCTATGCATTAGATGGTGTCTGTTTGATACAGATCTGAGTTTTCAACCTGATATTTAGTCATAGGTTAGCGGATGCTGTGTTTTGATTGATTTGGTCTGTTGTTGATGACTGTATCTTTAACTTCGGCTATGATTTACTTCAGAACTTTTTGCTCTGTTTGTAAGAACTTTAGGCTCACAGCTTTTATCAATGAATGAGTATGATACGTTTCAAAAAAAAAAAAAAAAGAATTGGAAGATATTTCCTCATTGATTTGAAGAAAATTTGTCATTTTTTTATTAAAAAAATAAATAAATAAAAATTATCTTATTGATATCGTCAAATGTCAATAGGTCAGTACTAAATTTAGAAATATTCCAAAGCCAATAATATGTGTAAGCACTATTCTCTACAAAAATTGTTAAATAGTGCATTAAAAATAATAATATTACCTCCTCAATAACTAAAAGTTAACTATCTCTCTTCGAGCTGCTTTTATCTGGATTCATTTAGTGTCCAAAACTTATTTAACTATTTCTCTTCCA
>NC_081541.1:14993895-15025920 GCF_901000735.1 Corylus avellana
TATTATATATATTTTAACAAATAAATATAAATAAAATTAATTTGAAGGTTTAATTCTCACCCCACGCCCACTTCACACAAGTGGCCAACCACCCTGTACCAGCATGGGTGCCTGCAAATGCCACCCCATGGCCCTGTGGGTGAAGTTCGTACCACTTGGGGATCAGTCCAAAAAAATTCTTTTTGGGTTTGGCCCCTATAGGGCTGGCAGGTCGCGCCAAACCCCCCCCACAGTGGCCGAAGCCACCCTAGGGCCTAGCCCCCAACCAGCCCTTGGGGGTGGCTTCGGGCCAAACCCAAAACAAAATTTTTTTTGGTTTGGTCTTAGGGGGTGGTTCGCCATGGGGGTGGTGCCGGCCACCTCTATGGTGGAAAATAGGGTGGTCAGCCACCCAATATTATTAAATTAATTTTTTTTAAAATTTTTTTATTATTTGATTTTATATTTATTTGTTAAAATATATATAATATTTTATTATATTTTTTGAATGGGACACATAGAGCAAGATTTAGACATCCAGCGGTCCATAATAACCAAAAAAAAAAAAAAAACAAAACCCATCAGCAATTCCCCAGCTATTGCTGGGGATTGGTGATGATTTCAAAATCGGTTCCACTCTCTTGACCGATCCACAAAGGTCCAATAGATAGCTGACACGTCAGGAAACGACCAACGAATTGACGTGTAAGCTCCAAAGAAAATATCTTTAAATCTAAATAAAGACCAGGAAAACAACCCTCCATCTTTCTCTCGTAAATCTGCAGAGTTCTTTTTGTCGACGGACGTATACCTATACGTTTAGGGGTCGCGTAGATACGGTTTAATCGGCGGGGGCCGGCTGGTCGGATCGAATGGCGGAGGACAAGTACAACCGGAAGAACCCGGCGGTGAAGCGGATTCTACAGGAGCTCAAGGAGATGCAATCTAATCCGTCCGAGGATTTCATGAGTCTACCTCTCGAGGTTTTTGCTTTGCGCTTTCAAATGAGTCTTTTTTTTTTTTTTTTATATGTATTTTTTAATTTGATTAATGAAATTGTTAAATTTGTAGATTTGGTGGGTTTGAATCGATTTAACTTTAATATGTAGTTTTCTGGATCTGTGCGGCAATTGGGAATGAAATTTTCACTTTTTTCTATTTCGGGTCGATGCAATTAGCTGAAATTAGAGAATTAGTGGCCGTATTAATCTATTCAAATTGTATTTTTTTTTTTTGGTTTATGCAATTAGCTGAAAGTAAAGAAATAATGACCTTATTAACCATATAGCTGAAGTCAGATTAGAAGAATTGTTTCTTTTTTATCTAATAATATTCTTGTGTAGGTTTAGGTATTTTCGTAGCTGTTGAATGGTTTTATACGGATATTTTTCTTTTTAATTGTATACTTCAATCTTTTGGGTTTTCTTTGTTTTTTCAGTGACCCCAGATCCCTCTTCCTATAAAAATTAGAAAGAAAAAAGGAACCCTAGTGGGTAGAATTGTGGAAGTATTTGTATTGAATGCAATTTGGGCTAATTTCTACTAATGTTGTGTTATCAGTAGTGTAAGCTTTTGATATTTGGTTTCAGGAGAACATATTTGAATGGCAATTTGCAATCAGGGGACCCTGTGATACTGAATTCGAGGGTGGAATCTATCATGGGCGGATCCAGTTGCCTGCGGAGTACCCATTTAAGCCTCCTTCATTTATGTTGCTCACCGTAAGATTTTGCTTTCTGCCCTAAAATATTAACTGGGTTGGACCAATCGTTATTTTAGTCATGCAATTATGATGTGCTAATGAGTTATACTGTGGTTTGTTCAGCCAAATGGTCGATTCGAAACCCAAACCAAGATTTGCTTAAGCATATCAAATCATCATCCCGAGCACTGGCAGCCATCATGGAGTGGTAAATGTTATTCTTCTATACGCATTTCTGATGTTTGTGCAAAATTATGTCCAGAGATAGTAACAGATTCCTAAACTCATTAGGTTGCTATGTTTGCCTCATGAAAATGAAAATGCTATGAACCTCTGTCCACTATGAAATTGCTAAGTAGCTTTAGCGTATGCCTTCTTTTAACCCTTTTACTCTCACTTTTTTTTTTTTATTTATTTATTTTTTTTTTGATCTTGTGCTTTTGGCAGTAATATTCATTTGTTTGCCCAGGCCTGAAACTCAATGTGACTTGGTTTTGATATATAGGTTCATAGGATGACAGTTGGTCTAACATTGTAGTTGGATTGCTTAGTCCATGATCACATCAATATTGATATATGTATAAGTTTTTCTGGGGAAATTATACGTTTGTCTCGTTGCCTTTGTCTTAGTTGCATGGCATGGGAATAGAGCTGTATAACGAGCTTTGTCTTGGTCTTTTTATTTCTACTATTTAGCTCTTTTGCAATTATTGACATGCTCATAGGAGTAGACTAGGCTCTGAGGTGGACATGGTTTGGTATATAAGATGAAAGACAGTTAAAATTTGATCAATACACGTGTATCTGTTTGTTTGTTTGATTCATGTTGTGTGGTGCTTGATTGGATTCCACTGGCAATGTATCAATGTCAAACCTACATTTTCTTCATTTTTGCTTCCTATCTTTACTTTAATGACCAATGGTGATTTAGGTTCACATGCATATGGATACTTGGTCCATTCAAAATGATAAATGAGAGTTTCTCAACCTTTTAAAATTGCCCATTCTGGCTATAGTTCTCACATGGCTAATGTTGTGTTGCTGTTGGCAGTGCGGACTGCATTAGTTGCACTTATTGCATTCATGCCCACCAACCCAAATGGTGCACTGGGCTCACTAGACTACAAGAAGGAAGAGAGGCGAACTTTGGCTGTCAAGTCTCGTGATGCACCCCCAAAATTTGGGACTGGTGAACGTCAAAAACTAATTGATGAGGTATAGTAGTACTTAAGTTCTCTTCCCAGTTGCATGTTTTTATTTTATTATTGCCAAATCCTGTTGTAATGAATATTTGAATACCACAGATTCATGAATATATGCTAAGCAAGGCACCCCCTGTTCCTCAAGTCAGCTCCTCTCAGGCTCCAGAAGAACAGCCCACAAACAGGGAGGGTGAAGCCCAGGAGGATTCTCAAAATGCTGGGGAGGAGCTCCAAATTCCAACAGTAGGTGACAGGATTGTTGAAGAAGTGCAAGAGGGCCCTGTAAATGCTGATTCGAGCCCTGGTGGAGTTAGGGCATCAAGGGAGATTCCATCCAGTGGCTCAAGAGATCAGCCACTACAAAAGCCAGAAACGAGGGTTCATAAAGCGGCCGATGACAGGTTGTTTACATGGGCTGCTGTTGGACTCACCTTTGCAATTGTTGTTCTTTTGCTGAAAAAGTTCATGAAATCTAGCGGACATGGGGGCCTATTCACAGACGGATCTTAGATATTTGGTAGTTTAAGCTTTGGCTTTACAATTCAAGACCCGTGCGGTATAGTTATTGGAAAGTATTACATATTTGATCTAGTCAAGGTTTTCATTTAAATTTGAAGAGTTTGCATATATTATTCTATTATGGTTCCCTCGATATATATATCCAGTTGTTGTAACTAATAATGTTGATATGCAACCTGTTTGCAACTGTAAGCGTGACCATCCATAACTGGTACTGCCTGTGTTGTGAGCTTTTGTATGCGTGTGAAATGCCTATTGATGACTCTATGAACTACAAGCTTCTAATCTAACTAATCCATATTTTACTTCTCAGGGTTGGACTTGTTCTTCTGATGGGCGATTAAATTTAGCAATGCGATTTTGTAGACAAAAAGTGTAATTTTAAGTCAAAATCACAGAAAATGTATAATTTAAGTGCTTTTCTAAAAAAATTACAATTTCTAATTGCAGGCATGATGAAAAGTTTTATAAACTGCACGATTTTAAACACTAAATTGCAACTTTAAAGACTGCTGTTTTTCCGACGCTTAACTGTATTTTAAAAAGTTATATTTTCAAATCCCAACCCAGCATTGTTTTGAATCCAGCCATCGAAAGAAAATAATAATATCGATTCAAAACCAATGGAAAGGAATCCAATCTCCTAGGCATCAATGTAAGCTTTAATGGCATAAACATAAGCTAATATGCCAGGATTTGCAGGATCTCACTTCAATTCAAGCATAAAATTTTTTGTAATATATATGTATATATATCCAATCCCTTCCCCTACAATTCATTCCATTTTCAAAAATTGATCTCCACAGAGATATGAGGCTACCCACCAGACTTATATTCAATTTGCATCACTTCAAAACGATGAAATTCCACCTGCTAATCCAACCATCACCAGACAAAACTACAATGTTGCAGACATTACGTGAGAAGAGAAGGGATGACATCAGCAGGCAAGTAGAGGTTGCATCTTCTGGTGTATTGCCCTGTAACAATGGAGACTGCAGAGGGGAAGCTTCGACTTGGAATCCCGATACTTGTATGAATTTGTGCAATTCGGACCTGCACATTTCTCTCGTGGGGGAGGATAACTGAAACTCACAAAATTTAACCCCATCAAACAATCAAATGTAATGACATCGATCAAGTACAAGGAGGAAAACACAACCATATATATATATATATATATATATATGAAGAAAGAAGAATGGGTAAATAATAATAATGATTAAAAACAAAAACAAGAAAAAGCAAACTTTTACCTGCAGGGCACAGGGTCAAATATACTTGGTAGACCCACATCTTCAGAAAATGTAACAATTGTCCCTGTAGGACCAATGACCCATCTGACAGTGTTTGATGCAAGTGTAATGGCGTTAGCAGCCTTTCCCTGCATGACATAACAATGAAAATTGATTTCAGATGCAAGGGTGAAGAAACTTAACATTGAGATTCTGAGAAGAAAATGAATGAAAGAAGAAAGAAAATGCAGGATGTTTGTCGATTCTTCGGCGACCTGTGCTAATTCATCTCGCCGCTTCTTCATCTTCTCTTCCCTCTTTTTTCTTCCAGAATCTTGACCAAGTATTTTTCTAATTGCCTCAGCCTAAAACACAAAGAAAGTGAGGTAGTTTACTTGCCAATAGACAAATAAAGCATGACATGATGGAGCAAACCTCAGCCTCCCTAGCAGCCTTCTCTGATTGCATTCTACGTCTCTGTGCAGCCTCAGCTCTCTTTAATTGCTGTTCTACTTCAGACAGTTTCTCCTTTTTCCCTGTCATCAACCAACCAATGATGGAATTATTCAAGTAAAAAGGTTCAATATATATGCACATACACACATTTAGATATACGGGGCGTTTATCTTATCACTACAAATTCAATTCATTAATGGTACTTGGCACAGAAATGTACATTATATGGAAAAATGTAATAACAGTAGCATGACAAAAATAAATGCTCACTTTTAGATGAAGCCCCATTTGAGAGGTCAGTAATACCCAAACCAGATCCAGATAAAACGTCTTTGCCAGATTGAAATGCCCGATTGCGTGTAGTGGGAGTCGATACATTTCTTCCTTGTACAAATAAATCAAGAGATCCCTTTTTCAACTTCTTCCCTTCATATTCAAATTCAACATCTAAGGTTGCTTCTTTTTCTTCTTCCACATAATCTTTATCCTCATATACTTTCTCTGATTTTGACTTCTTTCTACCATATTTTCCTGATCTTGGCGATCCATAATATTCCACATTATCACCATACATGCCATCAGCCACTTGACTAATCTTCTCATCTTCATAATCTTCAGGCATTTTTGGAGCATTCAGTCTCCCAAGAAATCGGATTTCCTCATCTTCATCATCATTATCATTAACTCCTACATCCAAGACTCGTCTTTTAGGAACCCGGTTACTCTTGCGAACTGGCTCATAAATCAGAGAAGGACTTCCCTTAGATGTCATTCCCCTTGTAGAATATTCCTTTCCAAAACTAGAACCAGTTTTGGAAAAATCCTTCCATTTATATTTAAGGTCATTCCCCTTGTCCAAAGGATAGACATGATTGGCATCAATATCCTGCATCAAACATATTAATGAGAAGCTTTTCTTACATAATTTAAGAATAATATCCCATAAACACAATAACATCTAAACAGTATATGCTTGAATATCTTATACATTATATAAGGGAGAGGAAAAAACTCCTCCATAATGGATGGAAAAGGTCATATGAGGAAAAGATAAAAGGTAGATCAACCTCAGATCGGATGAAATTAAATCCTTTCAAAAAGCCACGGATATGTGAATCTATTAAATCTCTTCAATGAGCTAATCTAGAAACCATTGGACTAGAAATGTCCCGAATAAGCCTCTTGTTTTCTGTAGAAGTACATCCTTCCATTAAAATAAGAACAATTTGCAATCTGATTGACGAGGATCAACACAACATACCTGCAGAAGCCGCTTCTCATGATGCTTAGGGCCATCAAAACAGTGATTAACATTTGTGACCAAGGAATCACCACTTAAGTCGTTGCTAGACTTGGCGTGAATAGTATGAGTAACACCACCAACCTTGAGCTTTAGCTTTTTCAGCTTGTTTTCAGCTCCTAATCCATCAGGAACAACTATTGCATCACTAAAATTCTTGTTTTCATTGTGTCTTCCACTGCCTAAAGGTTGTGGTGATGATGGGAAAAAATTAAATCTCTGTAGAAATGTCTGTGAATCAGGGTGAGGTCTACGAGATACACGACTCCTCTTCTTCCTCACAGGGCAGCCAATAACAGCAACTTTGGACCCACCAAAGCTTTCCATTCATATCAAAAATTTGCAACACTGCTATTGTGGTTTTACTGCTGCTACACAATTACAAAATGATGAGAGGAAGATCAGCAGAACTCAATAATAACAAAGCAGGAGACCTAATGGTGATGTGCATAATAACAATGGACAAAGTTAGCAGATAATGACCAGTTCTAGACTGAGAACTAGGCCATCAGTTAAAAGTGATGAAGAAAATTAGAAAAAGAGAAATGCATATATTCATACATACATACATACATATATAAACATACCAATTGGAAGAGAAACCCTATCAGAAAGAACAAAAAATGCAAATGTGAAAATTATATAACAAAATAACAACTGATAATGAAATTTAAGAGATAGCCATCAGTTAAAAGTGAATAATATAATGTATTACTGCTCAAACCAATGTACAGAATGAGTTGAAATGCAACTACGAAAATTATATAACAGAATAACAACTGAAATTGAAAATTAAGAGTTACCCATCAGTTAAAAGTGAATAATACAATGTATTACTTCTCAAACCAATGTACAGAATGAGTAGAAAATCTCTGAACTTAAAATGACAATGAAACAATGCTGTGTTCAGTTATCAAGGAAAAAAGTATAAACCAAGAAGTCATCATTTTGAAGCTAAATTATCTCATCTAAGCCACAAATGACCATAGGGCCAGTCGGATTCTGTCTTTACCACTTGGCTGGAGACTTAGCAAGCATCATAAACGTTCATAACTTGCTTTCTTCTTTAAAATATTTTTAAAAAAAATAAAAAGGTAACTATTTTTTTTTTCTTATAATTATTTCCTGGGGCCCATTGTTCCCAGAAGAAAAATGAAAAAATTTCCCTCGAAACAAACAATGCTTGAGAAAGTTTGTTTTTTAAATAAAATAAATAAAAAAGAAAGCAAGGCAGAAACTAAAAGAAAAGCATGGCGCTCAACCTCAGGCAAGCAGAAACCCTGGGTGGCCAGGAAAAGAAGTGGGAGACTCAAAGCAAAGTAGGGTATGAAGTGTGGTTAAGAGCGTGAGAGAGTGGAGTTTTGCCCCTTTGAGACTGGTTTTTGGTTTGCTTTAAAGGTCGCAGTCTGGCAGAGACTCTTTATCTGCTCCATTTCTCTCCATTTTTTTATTATTATTTTTTTCTTTTTACGTCTGCTAAGCAAATATTTTATGCAGTTTTTTTTTTTTTTTGCTTAAAAGCTTCTCGTCTCGGTGATATATATATATATATATATATTTCATTTGAATAATTTATCTATATTTTTCTTATTTTTTTACAAATTTAATAAATTAACTATTAGATTTATGAAATCTACTATTAACTTATTTGTAATCCATAAATTTAATAATTAATTTGTCAATTAATATAAAAATATATATCAATAAAATATTAATACTAATCATTTCTCTTAAAAAAACTTGAATTTGATGGAGAGCGAGTACTACAGGCTAGCCTTAAAAGAAATAATTTTAGGTTTTTAAATAAATATAAAAGAATAAAATAAAAATAACTCAATTAGAGCATTCTTAATGACTAGTTATTTTACATTTTTAGCTAAAATTACTAATGAAAATGTCAAAAAATACATTCATCAACTTATCCAAAAGATAGGAGTGAAAATGTCGATGGTTATTAACTGCCCACTAACCGTTAAAAAATATAAAAATACATTAAATAACGTCGTTTTTTTTAATTTTTTTAAAAACTTTTTTAAAAAAAATTTCTTTAAAAAGCAGTTAACAATTATCAGGGTTATTAACTGTTGACAGCTAGTTAACCACCTAGGCGCCAGCATAAACGGTTAGTGGAGGTGGTTAATAAATTTTACTAACCATCTAAGCGATTACGCTTTTTGATTTTTGCAGATAACTGTTAATTGTAATCATTTTTTTTTACCTCTAGCAAAAGGAAAGGCAAGATTGACTCATAAAGAGTATCACACCACATGTGGCGTAAACGGTTCACGAACACATTTTTTTGTTAAATATTTGTTTTTCTTGAGAAATGGTGAAGGTCAATATTTTTTTTATATTTGGCTCATCTCATCTTACAAATCAACCATCAGATGTGTGGACTTATGTGGGCTCCACATAAGTTAATAATAGACCTTACAAATCTAATGGTTGATCTATTGAATTTGTAAGAGAATATATATAAAATATAAAATTTATTGACCCCTACTAGTCAAATATGTAAGAGAAGGAGCTCGTCCCTCCTCTCCTCTCGGGGAAGGGGAAAATGATTTAAACTCATTTTTTTGTGATTAACAATGCAATCTCTTTGGTACAAGAAATTAATAACCTAAAAAAACATACATGCTCATGAAGATAATGGTAATACAAATTTGTGAAACTTTTTTCATTCAAACCAAACCATCCTATTTTACAAACTTCACCGATAGTCACATTTGATACGTTACAAAGCTTTTTTATTGCTGTTATAACTCTTATAAATTGAATCCCAAGAGAGCTTCTCAATCTCTTAGGAAGAGAATGAAACATATCACTTCACCAAGAAACATATCACTTCACCAAGGAAGCAATGGCAAGGCAAATGCTAGCCAACTTGGTACCCTTGTCATCGTAGGAAGAAAATGGGGACTCTCCATCAAATCCATCCTCGCATGTGTCAAAGTCTGTCAAAGCCGCGCTAAGCATGGTGTTGACTGTGCCAATGTCACGAGGATGGATTGCATCCATGGCATTCTCAAAGTTATCTAGAGCATCGTCGTAAATGTCTTTGCAGTCCAAGATGGATTCGGAGCTGTCGGCTCCGGCTGCGAGTTGTGTAGCCTTGGCCAGCGCCTTGGTTGTGTGTTGGATGGAAGCCCTTACTGCCAACTCTAGCACAGAGAGGGGGTCTGTCTTGCCGATCGGAAATGGAGCTAAGGTGGAGAGGCAAAGAGCAGGGTAGTCTGTGGCGTCACATGTTTTTTTGATGGCGGGATTTGTTGGTAAACTAGGAGAAACTAATGGAGATCCTGAAGGAGCGGTTGAAGGTTGTCCCTGTGGAGAGTGCGACGGTGAAACGGACTCGGACGGAGGATATACCGATGGAGACGGGGCAGAAATATGGCTAGTGGGAGGATCTACCTTCGGAGGAGAATGCGATGGTGGAGAGGCGTGATGGTTTGACGAGTTGCGTGGCACACACAGGGCTCGCGCCGAGTTGAAGAAGACAAGAGAGAAGAATGAGATGATGAGTGGTATTTTCTTGTTGTTAGCCCTCCCCATTATTTCTTGGCTTGTTTGCAAATGGGAAGAAAAAATGAGGAGAAGAAGAAAAATGAGTAAAGGGGAAGGCAAAAGGCAGGTATCCAGGAAAATAGGAAGGCAAAATGAGTATTACTTGCAGTTGGCATGGTTTCACGGAGGTAATCTATAAATATAGTGTATGGGTGGTCATGGATTTTGCCCCCACGAAACAATTGGATTGGTGGATGGTGTTTTTTAGATGACCTTAATTTAGCTTCCTCTGTTGGTGTTGGTTAAGATAATGTTTATAATTAAAGACTGAACAAAGATTCAAGCTAAGCTTAATAGGAAAAGAATGAAAATCACCACGTGAAAATGCTTGTAAATTTGTAATGGAATGAGGCCATCACTAGTGTCATGCTTTCTGCAACTAGGGCAGATCAAAATAGGCAATTTGTTTATGTTTTCCCCCTTAAGAGGAGGATTTCTGTTCTTTTCTTTGCTTAATTTAGAAGAAATGTATTGCTTTCGGAGAATTCTCATATTATCTGTGCATTATCTCATAAGTTTAAGCTAATAGAAAATAATGGAGTTAATCATTTAATCCGAGAAAAATTAATTAGAGAAACAGAGGCAATGTAACGTAATCGAAAAAACGAACTTCAACAAAGCGAAAGTCATTGGTGTTATAAGATTAAACAAGCTAAGAGGCAATTTCTTTGTTTGATTTCTTAATTCCAAAGCAAAACTTGCTTCGATTGTTTTACTAAAAACCAACAAAAGAACATCCAAAACGTTGACTAAACAGTGAATTTGCTTGCTATACAAGAATTTGCAGAATAGATCACACAGGATACCCTAGAATACACTAACTCCAAACTCAAGCTACAGATTGCAGGCTTTATTTGACAAGAGACCAAGAGAAGTAGGATTCTGGCTGCCAAAAGAAATCCAGTTGAAGCATAGACAGCATTGCAGTTATTCCTTGAGCACATACAGGAAAAGGAACTAATGTTCACGCTCCACATTCTTCACCACAGTAACAGGACAGGTGCCATTGTTGACCACATGGTTACTCACACTGCCTAATATAGCCCTGTAAAATTCAAACAAAAGCAAACCCAAATCAAATTTCAAAATGCACTGCAATCAACTAACTTGTGCCTCAGCAATTTTTCATATGAACCCTTAACACTTCACCTTAGGATCCATCCAGGCATTCATTGAAATAAAAATAATTTTTCCTAAGAAAGTTGGCAACAAACATGCATATTCTGTTCATACTCAAAACAAATGGTGGATAAATTTTGGAAAAAGCTCTCCCACTGAGGAGAAAAGTGTAGCTTGGTGTCACATCATTGCCTCAATTAAGAAGTCAAATATTAACTTGATTGCCAAGGTAATGGATAGAGCATTAACAAAAGTAAAAAAAATCCAAAATGAACCTTAACCAAACACCACAGTTGATTCCAAGAATGGAGTTTTACCTCTTAAGCTTGCCCAGCCCTCTGTTTCCTATAGTAAGGCAACTCAGAGGGATATTATCAATTGCTTCACATATCTTCTCACGAGGATCTCCCCAGTAGATCTTCAAGACCACCACAATCTGCTCCCACCTCACAAGGTTATTATGGTTGAGAATTACACTAATATCAGAAGTATCAAGAAATCTACCTCTTTTTGCCTAGCGGCAGTATTGAGAATGTCCAGGGTCTCAGCATCAGGCTTCACTCCATACTTCTTCATAATGACAGGATCAGAGAACTCAATTAGAGGGATTAACGCTGCATATAGGCAATAAACAAACAAACAAACATCATCCATAAGCAACAATAGCAGGAAAGGAAAAAGAGTGTTGAATTTAAACCAAACACTTGTTTAATAGATTCAATCATCAAAAATCTTTTGAGACAATAACATTTAAAAATCCAAACAATTGAAGAATTTGCAACATAGGAGACCGCTAAAGTCAGGTTTTTTCCTGCATAGATCCTGGAAGTGGATGGTAATATATCAAAATCCACCTCCTTTAACTGTAAAAAGCATATAACCAATTTCAATGAAGAATCCATCATCTCTTGTTCCCATATATCAATAAAGAGACCCACTATCCAAAAATCTACCCTTCTGATCGTTAAGAAGAAAAGTGAAAATTCGAAGAGAAATTTAATCATCATCCAAGCATTAGGCAAAAAAAAAAAAAAAAAAAAAAAAGACCTCTTATTTAGGAGTAATCAGAGATCAGCTTTATTAGCATATTAACACAACCCCTTCCTCATCAGGAAAAAAACAAATGCTTAACCTTCCATTTCCCATAACGTCTATGATCTGAGATATTTTTTTTATAAAAAAATAAAAAGAAATAAAAAAAAAAAAAAAAAAAGAAATTTCTCAGGAAACAAACAGAGCCCAAGAAAAGATTGAGAGAAACACAGAGAGAGAGAGAGAGAGAGAGAGAGAGGGAGAGAATTACGAGAACCGGTGGTTTCCCAGAGCTGCATCTCGCCCTCTTCGTAGTTGCCTGAGGGCCGAACGGTAAGGAGGATAAGGTAGTCGCCGTCCCGAACAACGTTGTCGACCGCCCATCTAAGCGCTCTCTTGCTGCAATCCGAGAAGTCAACCGCCACCGCAACTCTCCGCGCCACCTCCATCTCTCTCTCTCTCTCAGACGAATACGTGTACGTTAAATGTCTGTCTGTCTGAAATAATAGAAAGATGATGGCAACTGCTGGCAAAGGCTACCCCTTTTAAAGCAAGTGGCATGTATTGTAGGATATCAATATGCATGTGAGGTTTTCTCGTACACGGTTCGTGCGAGCCGTTGGATTGTCTTTTAGGATCGAATATAGTGTATGTTGTGATGATGATCGACGGTGGATATGTGGGGATGTGGTGCTTCACGGAGGACAGCAACTTTTCTTTACTTTTGATTTTTTGAAGTTTGAATGGTGGAGAATGCAACGGCACCCAACACTGCAAGTGGACATAATAATGTGTTTTGTCGATTGTGTTTGTCTGAATCGCTGTCGGAGATGACGATTTCAGTGTTGAAGTTGCCTGAAACGGATCCGGCTTATACATGCTATACGGTGTAGTTTAAGCAACGGTTAAGATTGTTCTAAAAAAATCTCTTTTCATTTTCTTTTTCTTATTAAAAGCTTTTAAATATAAGTTAACTTTTAGATTCAATCGTAGCTGTTGCCTACACTATAGCATACACGTAGTTATTTTAATAATAGCATGTAAGACAGATCCGCCTGAAACTTGGTTTTCTAGCAACAGTTTTATTTACTGAGATAGACCTTGAAAAACAGCCCATGTGAATCATGTGACACATTTGACTTCCTGAAAAACAATCAGAAAAAATGAAAGGGAAATTAGTCAAGGATGAATTGCCATTTTCCTCATTTACTTTATTTATTTCTTCCTTCCTTCTAGAAGAAGTGTTGTCATTTCTTCTTAAGTTTGAATGGATCATGAAGTCATAAAGAGAAAAGGCTGTGGATTCATATGAACATGGCTGGAGAAGTGAAATGATTGTTGGACTTCTGTAATAAATTGATTTGAGTATTGTAAGATGAAGGATTAATGCCAAATTGCATTCCATTACTTTTTCTTTTGCCATTTTTTGGATTGACTGCAGAAATTAAATGACAGTGATTGCTACATTGGAATGCTGATAGACACCATTAACAAATTATAGAGACAAATTAAAATTGAAGGAAAATAATCATGTCTTTATTGAAGGATGAGACACTAGCTCATGGCCTCATCTTCACTACTTATGGTGGAGATAGAATGAGAGTACAGAAAATAAGCTTCCTACAAAGGTGAGAACAAGAAGCCCAATAGCCACAATGAACATAATCTTAGCAGGACGATTGCACTTCAGTTTCTGCAAACTTGCATGCCATTTGGTTCTCTTGTATTCATTCACTTGTTCAAAAAGATCATCATAATAAAAGTCCTTCACTTTCTCATCCCTGCAGAGTTTCCTGAATAGTTCAGAAACCTCTTTCTCCTTGCCCTCATCACTGATGAGAATCTGCCGTCTGCCCAGCAACTTCACATCTTTCTCAGAGGATATTAGGCTGCCCATCAGAAAGGCATAAGATGTAATGTGCTGTGTGTTATCACAGTGGCGCTGCTCATGTGCAATGAGGTTCTTAAAGAGTGTTTCTGTATACCCATGAATCTCTAGAGATGGGATTTCAAGGACTCCATTAACAAACTTAACATCTAATAAGCTTTTGTGTTTTACCTTCTTGAACCTAACTCCTGCTTTTTTGAGGTGTGTTGCACAATCCAAGCCTTGCTGGGTTCCAGAATTTGGCTGCTTTCTTGGGCCTGTTGGGAAGAAATAGTGGCGGATCATGTCAAGTAAATGATTCCCTTCTTGGTCAAACTTCTCCCAAAGAGCCTGCTTATCTCCTGGTATCATATTGTTGAAGAAACGAAAGACGAGCTCATTGAGAGACAGATTACATTGTTTAGGAATTGATATGATTTGAAATAAGCGTTGGAGAACAAAATAGGGAATCTGATTCTCTAGTAAAATCAAGTTGCACTTCATGTCAAAGAGCAATCCAGGTTTGCTAAATATAGGATCACTTCTGCGTCTCAGATTCTTGAAGGCGTACTTGAAGAATAGCTCTATGATGAAACAGCCATCAACTAACATCATTTGCACAAAGGCATCAGTGGGGAGATTGATAGTTTCTGAATAACATCTCCTTGCTCTGTGCTCCATCTCCCTAAGCACTTTCACACAGCCTTCCAAGCTTGCTTCAAAGTTCGAATTTCGGTTGAGGACTGCGTACAAATAGCGCCACTTATGGTCTTCCATGGCTTTTAGCTCAGCATTTCCTTGGTGAAAAGGACCGATGGAAACCATGTGAGGGATATATGTCTTTGCATTTCCCTTGCGAAGTTCATCAGGGACTCTGGAGATACAAACTGAAGTAGATACAGTTTCCATCTTTTCTCTCATAGAAGTTACAAGAGCATCCTCTCTGATTTCAATACAAACATTGTCTCTGGTTTGTGATCCTTTCCTATTTTCCATATTTTGGTGGAGATATGTCTCAAAGGAACATACCCAACAAAAAGAAATGCTTAATCTTATCTCTGGGCAAAGGAAGCCAACATGACCTGCAATTGGACTTCTGTGATAAGATAATTATGACAATGAAGAGGAAGTTTTGGGGACAATTCATGTCATCCCGTTTGATGCAGAAGTATCAGAGATACTAAATAAGAAACTTGATAATGAGTTAAGGTTTCAACTTACCAGGTATATTTGATTGAGACAGTTTAGGCAAAGAGAAAGTAATACGCATATATCTTACTATCTAAGTTTTGGTGATTGTTGCTAAAGTATTGATTAAATGATTAAACTTACTTTTTCCTATCAATTTAAGCTTTTGTTCACCATAGACACTGACTTAATGGCAACCCTTTCTCTTTTGGCAGCTCCACTCACTTATCAGTATTTTAATCTAACTCATAGGTCACCCCCTCTGTGACTCGAACCCCTCGACTTGATGGCTAGCTCTAATACCAAATATTACAAACTTTGGATAGAACTCACTCTTGAAAACCGGCTTGCAAGGAAAGAGTACCAAAGAGCTTATATACACATGATCAAGAATAGGGACACTAGGATCATAACATCATAAGTATACTACATAATTATATGCAGTGAAAATTTTAACAAAATGACATATGATTTCACTATATAAATTCACCATAACTATCTAAATAGTTTTGGCCATACTTTTGCATGGTTAGAGTGAAAACCAGCAAGAGTGTTGGTGACAGACATTTAGATGAGTGACGGCAGACAGAGTAGTGAAGGGATTGCCGCCCTGTCTCCAGCAGTGAGTTAAAGTGATTTGAGTACCATTATAAAACAGATGGCTTAGTTGATGTACATTGAGACAAACTATGCAAACAAGATCTTAAACAAATGGGATTTGAAGCCATAAATAATCAATACCTTTCCTGGGGGCTATGGAGTTCCAAAGAATTCTGAAAGGGATTCAGGATCAGCCTTCTTGAATGGCAATTCCAATGATAGGAATTGCATCCATCTGCATTAGTGTTAGTGGTACAACATATTTATTGACTCCAATAACCACAGAATTGATAGGAATCAGAGATGACTTGTGGTTGTGGAGTTGGGTAAAGAAACTGATAAAACAATATAATGAACAGAAAGTAGGAAAAAGATCCATGCTTCCCATCTGAAAAGAATGCTGAAACCCCGACAGAAAGCAATCTTTATACAAAGCAAAGGTAAAATTGATTACTTAAATGTAAATTCAAGTATTAATTATAGTAGAATCACTGTACTTGAAATATGAACTACTAAAGCTGCCTCATTTCTGCATGTTTTAGCTTTACAAAATGTTACAATTGGATGATGCCTAGACAACCCCTGCAGCAAACATGTGTCTCACTATTGTGTGAAGGAGACATATGATCCATAAATAACATTTATGGGTGGTCAAATCCCAAATATTCTTTTACATTGCGGGAGGGTTTATGATTAGAAAGGGATTCGTTGAGGATTATTTGAATCCAAATTAATTGCATGGAATATTTAAATATTTATAGAACAAGATTAGAGAGACAGAGATCCTACTCTAGATATATCCTTTTAGAACAATTTCCCAAATGACACCTTCTCTTTATTCAGTTCAAACTCGTTTGCTTCACTAGCAATCTCTATCTCTCTCTCTAAGTAAAAGTAGACCCATTTTGTAACATATCAATTTGGCCAAAATATGTGCAAGCAGGCAACTAAGTGGCAATTTAGTAAATTAGAGAAAATCTAAGGATTTTTTTAACACGTTACTATATTTTTTTTAATAACGTGTGAAAAATTGCCACATCACTCAATGATGACGTGACAATAATTAGTGAATAGTTGTCACGTCATTACTATAGCCTTTTTTTTTGTAGTGCATTGTTCAAAGACACGGTAGATAGAACAAAATTCATTTTTCCTTTGTTGACTGATGGGCCTTTTGATGTAGAAGCCTTATGATCAAAGCCAAGCCCACACTTGTGACCACAAGATTTTTGAAAGCCAAAGATTTTGTTTAGTTTAGAAGTGGGAGACTCAACAAGGAGGTCAACATTAGAGGTATACTGAGATTCTTCTAGAGCATTCACTCTATCTATCAGCAAAGAGTTATTAACTTTCAATTTATCCATAGCACAATCAAGTTCAATTACCCTATTGCTAAATGAATCTCTCTTAGTTATCAAGGCACTTCCATTCTTGTTGGTCGCGTCCAAAAAATCAAGTAACCATATTGTTTTCTTCTTTAGCCATGGTCAGTCTTTTGAGAAAATTCTTATACTTCTTCTTGGCATCCACACACTCCTTGTAGAGTTGCTCATAGGCCACTTGGAAGGCTGCAAAAGAGTGATTGAATAAACGAAAAAGAGAATATAATGCTAATGAAGAGAGGCTTGTGAGGTTACTAATTGAGATGAAGGAAGAGAGGAAGATAGAAAGTGAGAGGAAACTGGAACTTATGGAAAGAACGGATGCTCGAGAGGAAGAGACGCTTCTTGTTAAGCAAATTATCGATCAAATGGAGGAGGACAAAATTATGCTCATTGATATAAGTGACTTGTATGAAGTCCAAAGAGAATATATTCATATCCGACAAATGAAAATCCTTGAAAGTCGAAGTTATGATGTTTATTTATGAAGTAGTAGCCACCCTTGATTGTTATGGAATTTTTATTATAGCAAGTCATGTAGATAGCCACTGTCTATGATATATTTGGTGACCTTAAGTACGAGCATTCTAAGTGCAACTATCATCATTTGAAGGGAATATAAATTGTGTTTCAGCACAATTTCTTAAATGGGTACGGTATGAATCGTAAGCTTCTAGCGTAGTTTGAATACAAAGAAAAAGAGAATAATTCATCTGAAACCTCATTCAAGACAATTTTAGAGGATATACCGGTGAATCAACAAAATAGTCGGAAAAAAAAGCCTTTAGGGGCCTTGCAAAGAATCACAACCGATGAACGTATGACGTAATCTAGATCCTTCCTCTTTATTCAATTGTTTATGTGCCATAACAATTTTGCTAATTAGTTCCAACTCATTATCGGAGTTAGAGTCTTCAAAGAACATATTTTTTTAACGCAATCGCTAACCATCGGGCGAAAATAGAAAAATGAATAATGTAATAAAAAATAATAAAAAACTAAGAGAACTATGTAAAGGAGATGGTATTTTTGATTATGAAACCCTACAATAGCTTGGACTATTTATAGTTGAATAAACCCGATTAAAAAAAATCAAGACTCACAGCGAACGTTCCAGTAATCGTAGGTGTCTACTTTCCGTTAGAAAAAGAAAAAAGAAATTAAAAAAAAAAAAAGAAAAAGGAAGAAGTTAAAAATACAAAAAGATTCCGATGCTTTTTGGGTTCTTGATTTGCGCTTTCGGAAATCTGAAGCACCACCCACGAAGACTTTGCTTTTGTCTGTTTTGCTCGGAAGAAAATGGCGTTTTGGTGGCCTCTGCTGGTTCTCGCGTTTGCTTACGCCATTTGTCGATTCCTCTTCATGCTCATTCCTCCCAATGTGCCCTCCATCGACGTCGACGTCTCTGAGGGTACTCTGTCTCTCTGTCTCTCTGTCTCGCTCTGTTTTTTGTGTGTTGCTGAAGATTTGCGTTTTTTTTTTTTTTTTTTTTCTCCCAATGGCAGTGTTGGAGGATGCGAATCAGACGCAGGAGAACAGCTTCATCTATGTGAGCTTCCCGAACCGCTTTCTTTATTTTTACATATTTTATTTATTTATTCATGTAATTTGATTGCGATAACTAATTTATGTGAATTTTTTCTCTTTGTAATTTTTAGATTTTTGTTTAAAATTTAATTATCCGTGTTGTGCAAAATTTACGGTCTTTTACTTCTCTTACTTTCCCATTCATACAAAAATCCGAGGCTATAAATGCAAAATGCGCGTGATCGAGATTATTAATCTGATCTGTGAGAAGAAAGGAAAACGAGCTGGCAAGAAAGTACTCAAATCTGTTGAAGTAAATTGATTAAGTATGTTTGAATTTTGTTTTACTTTAGAGTTCGTTGTATGATTTGAAAATTTTGAAGTACTTTGTATTGCTTGTGAGAGCTAAAATGGATTGTGTGATTTTCCTTGGGAAAAGCTAGAATAGTACAATTGAAGTACTTATTACCTTTGATGTACATTTCTTGCATTGACACCAGCATTTAAGTTTGCAGCATGTGATTTGAGGCCTGGTTTCTTACCTTTTATTGGTGAATGGCACGGATGCAGATTCCTCCAAGGGGGAGGACACAGCAAGCGGACAGGAAAGTTCAGTGCTATGAGCCCGCCACCATGAAATACTTGGGATTTTACCCTGCATTGACACCTGCAGAGGTTAGTGATGTTGTGCCTGTCGGGATTCGGATCAATTAAGTCTGGGTAGCTTTATTCTTGTGTCGCACTTTTTTGAACTCTAAATAGATTGGATTTTGACTATGTTCGAGATTAATGAACTTTTTACACTTTTTTTGGGTTCTGTCCGCGCTCTTAAAAGTGGTAGTATACACATTGCAGAAAGAAAACTGGAGTATGATAGCTCAAATTTAGAAAGGAGAGAGTAGAGGAGGGAGGTGATGAGAATCCTTCTCCACTGCTATCTAATTTTAAGATCCCTACTCATATCATTTTTTGATTGAAACTGATATCATCAATGGTTCTTCTGAAGAAGGGGGGAAAGTATTGACTGAAAATCTTCTCAATTATTTATTTATTTATTGTTATTACAAAATATTTGTGTGGCAGCATATGCTTGTGGTGTATTGCAATTGATTTTCTAATTTGAGGAGTCCCTTTTTGGTCTAATAGATGGAATTGTTGACGCAATTAACTTTCAACCATTTATTTGAGCTTTCTAGTTGTGAATTTTGGTATAACATGATTTTGTTGCGATAAGCTCAATGATTTGCTTAAGATGTGGTCCACTTCTTTATCCTTTTCAATTGAAGTGTCATTTTGCTAAAGTTTTTGATAGCTGTTGTCAGAGATAAACATGATGTCCATTTGTCCAACCATTTATTGGTCATTATATTCACATCTGTCATTTTTTTCTTACCGATTCATTTATAGGTATATACATTGTAACGACACAGGGAAAATGCTAGCTATATCTGCGCTATCTCTCCAAAATGATTAGTCAAGTTGCAATTGAAGCTCCTTAGAATCATTTATAAAGTTTCGTTTCACCTAGTAAGGAACTAATGTGATACTTAGCACCCATGAAGGCTTTTATAATCTACTCACTCTATTAGGACATCCTCATCAAGGTCACATTGTGCAATGCTCCGGTACTACATGACGTTACTAGGTTATTCTAATACCATTTGTAATGATCCAGGAAAAGTATTAGCTACATTTGCATTATCACTCTAAGAGGAATAATCATGTTGCAATTAGAGCTCCCTAGAATTACTTATAAAGCCTAATTTCACCTAGTAAGGAGCTAGGGCTGGCAATTTTTGACATGTCTCGTGAAATCATAGGGTTAGGGTTTGGCATAAACGGGTCGGTCCGCTTGACCCGTTTATGAAATAAATATATGTTGAAATGGGTCAAACATGTCAAACGGGGCGTGTTCGGTTCGAAATAGGTCAAACGAGTCGTGTTGGGTTAGGTTAAACAGGTTAAACAGGTCTCGTTTGAGTCTAAACGGGTCAACCTGTTTGTGACCCATTTACTAAACGAGTTAAGTAGGTCGTGTTAGGTGACTCAAGGGGTGGGTTCGGGTTTAAAGGTTTGGCCCATTTAGCTAAACAAATCGTGTTCAGGTTTACCTTTATCGGGTTGGTGGGTCAAGTGTGTTCTTTTTGCCAGTCCTAAAGGAACTAATGTGGAACATAGGATCCATGATTGCCTTTATATTCTACCCATTCTATGTGGGTTATTCATCTTCCCAATGTGAGATTGGGGTGTTACGTGAATAAGCACATGTATATTTTTGTATGAGCCATGTATCCATTTTCCTTGTGTGCATACATAGCTATTTATTTGCAAGTGCCACTTCCCCTAAAGTTGTTTATAGCCATTCCCAGAAGTATTCTTAATCCCCATATTGTCTAGCTATTCATCCATCTATACAAGTAAATATACATAAACATATCTACATACATAATATGTCTGTAAGTCTGTTTGTGTGTATTGCCGTCGCTGGCTTCTTACCTGGCAGAAAATACAAATCAACAAAGGAAGGTGACTATCAACTAAAACTACTGTTTGAATATACTTGCTCAGGTGAAGGAGCGTGTGGTGCAGGCAAGGAGGGCCCAAAAAATCTGGGCAAAGAGCAGTTTCAAGCAAAGGCGCCAGTTTTTGCGGATACTTCTAAACTATATAATTAAACACCAACAGCTTATATGCGAGTAAGGATTCTGTTCCTGCATCGAGTAGGAGGATGCCTTATGGAAGGATATACTTTGAACAAATTATGGAAGGATATAAACATTTGAGAATAAAAAATGTGTCATTTGTTTTTCTTTCCTTTGAAATCCTTGAAGACTTGTGGGGGGGTTCACCATGGTTGCCCTCTTCTTTTTTCTTTCTTGTTTTCTTGGTGTGTGGTTTGTTTTTGGGGGGGGGGGGGTGGGATGCATGTATCCTAATTCATTTGTCATTTTGATTAGTGTATCTTCATGTGATACTGGAAAGACAATGGTAGATGCCTCTTTCCAGTAAGTGGAAAGAGGCATCTAAACTATATAATTAAACACCAACAGCTTATATGCGAGTAAGGATTCTGTTCCTGCATCGAGTAGGAGGATGCCTTATCTTCTTCTTCTTCTTTTGGTTAAATCCCAATCTCTTATTTATTGTATTTAACGTCCTTTGAAATCCTTGAAGACTTGTGGGGGTTCACCGTGGTTGCCCTCTTCTTTTTTCTTTCTTGGTTTCTTGGTGTGTGGTTTTTTTTGGGGGGTTGGGATGCATGTATCCTAATTCATTTGTTATTTTGATTAGGGTATCTTCACGTGATACTGGAAAGACAATGGTAGATGCCTCTTTAGGAGAAATAATGACAACATGTGAGAAGATCACTTGGCTTCTTTCAGAGGGTGAGCGGTGGCTAAAGCCTGAATACCGGTATCTCTTTTTTCATTAATTTTATGGAATCTCAGAGTCTTTCCACTTATTTTGGTTATGGCAGATGATGTGAATAGTGTCTCAGCATTAATCTGCCCTGTTCAAGGATTCTAAGTTTCCCTTTGACAATGCTGCAAACTATCTAGGTTCAAACTATATATAATTATTATTTATTTATTTTTAGTTATGTAATTCATCACTGTATTTGTAGATCTTCTGGAAGATCAATGCTTCACAAGAAATCCAAAGTGGAATTTCACCCCCTTGGTGTTATTGGTGCCATTGTTTCGTGGAACTATCCTTTCCACAATATTTTTAATCCAATGCTAGCAGCAGTCTTTTCAGGAAATAGCATTGTGATTAAGGTATCTAATGTCCAACTGCCAAACATTTCTTTTCTGTCGCTTTGGATGCCTTGTACTTTCACAACTTGACACTGCTACACCGTTTTTATTTTTATTTTTTGTTGCATTTGAGTTTAAGTTTTTTTTGACACTCTTTATCCATGTCACCCTTTGTTACATGCACCTGTGAACTGCTCTTCTGATATTATGGGGTACTAGGGTATATTCTGTGACAAATTGACTTAAAGATTGAGGAGTTTACTTCAAATATAGTAAATATCTTTTTGGATGAGCGATTTTTACTGAAGTGTAATTTTCAATATTGACAGAAAATCATATGCTTGTAATTTTAGGTCTCAGAACACGCAAGTTGGTCTGGATGTTTCTATCATCAAATTATTCAATCAGCCCTTGCTGCAGTTGGTGCTCCTGAGAATTTGGTTGAAGTTGTAACAGGGTATGCTATTTTTGTTCAGGTCTTTTTTTTTTCCATTGTCATGATTTTTTTCTGTAGCATTGATCAGGCTTTTTTCTCTGAAGGTTTGCCGAGACAGGAGAAGCACTGGTGTCTTCTGTTGACAAAGTCATATTTGTTGGATCACCTGGTGTGGGTAAGATGGTATGATCTTTCTCTGGACAATTGAATGTACTTGATTTTGTTTTCTAATGAGTGAAGCGGGGATTGTCACTTTCATATCGTTTGATCAATATTTCATTTGCAATAACTCTTGATGGCTTAAGTATGAGTAGACATTTATCAAAGCAAATTCCAATGAGTATCAGTTAATATTGTTATTATCATTTTTTTTTTTTTTTTTCAAATTAAGACATCTTTAATTTGAATATAGTGATTTTATTTCTTACCTACAAAAGAGGCTTACAAAATATTTTACAAAAAAAAACTCTTACAAAGTGATGTGGCACAACATGATTGAATTTCTCAAAATTTGGATTCATCTCCTTCTCAATCATGTTGTGCCACATCACTTTGTAAGAGTTTTCTTTGTAAAATATTTTGTAAGCCTAGCATTCCTCCATATTTAGATGACTTTGTAGGGGATGGACATAATTTTCTTCCACCCTTTTGTATGTTCTTCTTTCCTTTATAGTATGGTGTTCCCTTAAAAAGTAAGCATACTTTTGTTCTGTCTGCTGATATAACAAAGAAGTCACTACACCCAATTTAGTTTTTGTATTGCTTTTAGATCGGCAAACTTTCTGTTTCTGCAGATAATGAGAAATGCCGCTGACAAACTTATCCCAGTTACGCTTGAGCTTGGAGGAAAAGATGCATTTATTGTGTGTGAAGATGTAGATGTGGATCATGTATGGTTCCTTCTTACCTTTATTGTCTAGCAGGCTTGGACATTCTTGTTGATTCTCTGGTCTCTAGTTGGTGTATGATATTCTTAAGTGGGAATTGAATTTATCAAAGAGAGTGAATTGGAATTGATTTCCATTTTCTTTTTTTGACATGAGATGATCAATTCAATATAGGTTGCACACATTGCTGTTAGGGCTGCTCTTCAATCAAGTGGGCAAAACTGCGCTGGTGCTGAGAGATTTTATGTTCGTCGGGAGATTTATTCTTCATTTGTTAGTGCAGTGACCAAAATAGTAAAATCCGTTTCAGCTGTAAGTATATTTATCTGGCATGCTATATATGCAAAATTATTCTTTTGGTTGTCTAGCAATTGTTTTATTTTTTCATAATTATATATCTTTGAGTTCAAGTAGTTACTAGTTGCATGCACTTGGTGGTCGGTTGATTGCTTGGTGCTCCAAAGTCTTGTCTCTAAGTCCTTGACTGTAATTTATAGAACTATTGAAATATCTAAATTTGGACCCTAATAAACTGTGTTGTGTCTTTTTCTTTGTCTACTTCTGGTGTTTCCTCTGCATGTTCACCTTGGAGTCTAGGATACACAATTCACCATTCTTGGAGGTGCATTGCAAGGAAATCTGTTGATTTCACATTTCAGTGCTATATTGGCCTCAAATTGCATATTTGACTTTATGAAATTGCGTATTTGACCTATCAATGGGTAGACTTAGTATTAAATGTCCAGTCAGTGGTTTTAACAGTTTACATAATGAAGCATCACTATTGAGGGAAACCCATAGCTTAGACTGGAATAGCCAGCTGCCAATGGCCTTATTAGGGCATTGAGGTAATTCCTTGAAATGACAGGACCTGCAATATTTTCACATACCTGACCTCTATTTCAAAATGTTACTTTTCTTGGTAGTTTCTTTGCTACATGGCAATGCTCTTTGATTGAAGTGTGCTACCAAAAGTATTCACATTTTTAAGTAGCTAACGTATTCCAATATTAAACTCATTTTCCTATTATTTTGATTATCTTTTGCAGGGTCCACCCCTTGCTGGAAAGTATGATATGGGAGCCTTATGTTTGATAGAGCACTCTGAAAAGCTTGAAAGCCTTGTGAACGATGCCTTAGAAAAAGGAGCAGAAATTGCTGCACGTGGAAGTTTCGGTAATATAGGTGAAGGTGCAGTTGATCAGTTTTTTCCCCCTACCGTGATTGTAGATGTAAACCACACAATGAAGTTGATGCAAGAGGAGGTAGCAAAACTCATTATGCTCTGTTCTGCAGCATTTGCTTGAGTCTTTGGTCATTGCATCTAAAATGTGCATATTGTCATAGATGTTTTGGATTACTTTTGGGATATCTTGAAATAAGGGTTTTAATTGATGTACTTTCAATGATGATGGTTTTTGTTCTCTGCATTGACTCCATTCTTGATGTGAAATTGTGCTTTTGGTATAAGGTATAAAAAAGAATTTAAATGCAAATGGATGTAAGGTATGCTTTATCTTTTACTAGTTACTTGAACGACAGCTTGCTAACTTTTATGCAGGCATTTGGACCAATCATGCCAATAATGAAATTTAGCACAGATGAAGAGGTTGTGAAGCTTGCAAATGACTCAAAATATGGGCTGGGCTGTGCTGTTTTTTCTGGCAATAAACACCGTGCCAAAGTGATAGCTTCACAGATACATTGTGGAGTTGCTGCAATTAATGATTTTGCATCGAATTACATGTGTCAGGTAATATTACAATTTGTTTCCTAAGAGAATAGATGGAAAGTTGATGATACTATCTTTCAAATTTAATGTTGGGACTGAGTGATTATATAATTCCTTGGTGAAAATTAATGTAGATGATATTTGTTTTAAAGAATCTTTTGCCATCAAGAATAAGCATACATGAACATAAAAGAATCTTGTTGCCGTATATATAGGTAAGTGCACCACTTGAATTGTGTATATCTGCATCCTTCACTAGGGAAGGAACAAGAAGACACTGTTTTTATTGATGTAATTGTTAATTGGAAGATTTAGTCATTTTTACCCATAAACTATTTTTTTTTTGGCCACACTTACCTGTGTCAAACCATTTGAGGATAAAATTTTAGTCAACCTTGGGTTATTGTAGTTAACCCCACTGAATGGAAGATGCCTCTTGATTTTCAGTCCCTGCCATTTGGTGGTGTAAAACACAGCGGATTTGGACGATTTGCTGGTGTTGAAGGGTTACGAGCTTGCTGTCTTGTAAAATCAGTTGTTGAGGACAGATGGTGGCCTTTCATTAAAACAAAGATACCTAAGCCCATCCAGGTTATCTTTTTAAACTTTTATCATTACTTCTCTCTCTCTCTCTCTCTCTCTCTCTCTATATATATATATATATAGTATGGGAAAGAAAAAACACTGATTATCTTCTTGCTCTACAATCTGTAGTATCCCGTCGCAGAGAACGGTTTTGAGTTTCAGGAATTGCTTGTTAAAGCCCTCTATGGCCTGAACATATGGGACCGATTGCGAGCACTGGTTAATGTTTTGAAGATGCTTACAGAGCAAAACCCTCCTGCTAACAGTAGGAGAAGAAACGACTGAGCATGATATGTGAGAATCGGCCACACTCTCATGGGTTTGCTGAGTTATGATCGAAGATACATGACTAACTTCCTTTCGATATCTTTTGCATAATCCTAACAAGCCTCCTTTTCTTGCTTTGCTTTCTTGTTTAGTTACAAAATAGGTGACGCATTTTCTTATGAGTTTTCAGCTAGATTTGGTTTAGAAACTACAACAAATGTGCTGTGGTTTTTTTAACGGTTCAGATTTAATTTCACTTCTCATCTCTCTTTCTTGTGGAAGACCTGAAATTAAGTCGAAACAAAAACTACAGTACATGCAAATTATATAAGTGTGAATAGGTGGGACTTGTATAATCTTAATAAAAAATTTAATTTATGAAAATTATATTATTTTTTTTTTCTTTTTTTTTTTTTGAATAATTATCTCACGCTCAAGAATTTTAAGATTTTCTCTACAACGAATATTAAATACTATAAAAAAAAATCCTAATTTTAGACTCTTGAAAAGCTTACACTTGCTTGATTGTCTCAAATCCAATAAATATATTAAATTATTTACGACTATCCTCTGATATAAAGGGAGATAAATGTTTTATCACTGGGATTAAATAAATGATAGTGAATTTCTTAGTAGTTAATGTTGTAAGCAACAATGTTCTTTTGCGCTCTCTATAGTATAAACGGGGATAGAGTTTGGAGGAAAATTTTGTCTGTATAAATGGTAAGGATGTGGGTTTCTTGGCATTAACGATAGAATTAAAATTTCATGTTTAAGAGCAACATCGACGATCCCTATAGAAGATTTAGGCTGATGGTGTTCATCGGTATCCACCTGTTCAATTTTCTGTATAGTACGCAGCACAAATGTCCAAAATTAGAAATGATCCAAGTTCAGGCATCAATAAGTAGAGTACGTACAATTTGTGATACAAATTAAAACTCAAGTGTATAAAAATAAAGTCGTTAAACTATAGGGGGACCAAAGGTATTTAACCCATTTTTTAAAGGTACTATTTTGTTACATAAAAAAAATTAAAATATAAAACTTTTTTAAAAGACAGAGGATGGCATGGTGAGCATTGGACCATTGGTGGAGCCTAACTGAGGATGGCAGCAGCCACCTTGATGGCTGCTAATCTATCTTACAACCATTGTTTGTGGCACTACGACGGTCGGTAGATCTGTCTAGCAACTCACATTAGCAACTAGGACCATATAGCAGCTCTGCGTTGGCTTCTAGGGGTCTTTTAGAGCATGTTTGAGATTGTGTTGGAGAAATAGAGCTTTTAAGTTCAAAAATATTTTTTGACAAAAGTTTAATTTTTAAGCTTCTACCAAAAATGCATTTTGGCCATTTTTAGGCTTTTTGGGCCCTTAAAAGTGTTTTTTCAATTTTTTTACCAAAGCGATACTTTTTCATTCAAACGAACTTTTTGAGTGTTAAACGCATTTTTAGGCATTCAAACACACACCTAAACATGTCTTTAGTGACTTCATAGCGGTTGCCAAATTTGTTTGGTGGACCCATGTTCGTTGCCAAGACTGTTTGACGGCCTTAGAACATCTCCATCAGGGCTTTTAAACTAACTTTTAAGTTAAATTTAACAACTTTGGTGCTCTAGTAGACCTTCTAGAATAGCAATTTTCTTAAAATTTGCTACAGTGAACTTTCATATTTGAAAGTTCAATGTAGCACATTCTAAACATATTTTATTATTTCTTTCTCCTCTCTCCTCTCTCTTCTCTACTTTAATAGTAAAAAATAGATTAAAAACAATATTTAAATAAAGTAGATTATAAAATAGATAGTCTACTGAAATTCATTGTAAAAAAATAATAGCTAAATTAAAAAAGTTGATTTTGAGTGGCTAAAATAGCTATAACTGCTGGAGATTGTCTTAGGAGGGCTGCCAAGACTATCTAGCGGCCCAACGATGGCTGCTAGGACCGTTTGGTGGCAACCTTGCTTTGGTCGCCATATCAATTTGGCAGCTCCACATTTGTAACACCCGACGTGCATTTCATAAAATGAGAATTGGTTTTGAGATTAAAATGAATGTAGGATATTCTATTGTTTGAAATTTTAAATATGGTGAATTTTAAGAATAATTTCCTAAGTATGGATTTTTGGTTGTATTGTATAAGTAAACTATTTTTTTGGTCAAGAAGAGTTTATGGTCCATTTTGAGAGAGAAAAAAAAAAGACATATTGTATTATTATATTTATAGGTATTATTCTCTGATGGGTTTCAATCCACAGGTTTTGGTTTTCAATTGATTAAATAAAGGATCATTGGGAAGGATTTGTAATTTGTTGAGATTGTATGTTAATGGACAAGGTGAAGTAATGAATTCAGTTTTTGGGCTTTGGTTTGAATGAGATGGAATTTGTAATTTAATCAGGTTTGCATTGATGGGCTGAGATAGATGGATGGCATAGGCTTTGTACTGGGCTATGTTGGAATTAGGCATTTTTAATGCATGAAAGTATGTAAGTAAATAAACAAGTCTGTTTGACAACTAGTTAGATACCACTCATTCCACTCGTATAAACTCAACTTGAATTCGGTTTGTTTAATAAATGGGCCGATCATGAACACAAAATTAAGTTCGATTATTATATGAGTTATATTCGTATAAAATTGGCTCGACTCAACTCCTATAAACTTGTATAACTTTATTTTTATTATTTTAGGAAAAAATATAAAAAAAACCTTTCAAATTAACAGCCGTTTTTTAAAGAGCCTCACGATGTTCAAAAGGTGCTAAAGTAGCCCATTAAACTACTAAAGTGTGTCAAAAATGCTCATTTTGTTTCCTTTGTGATAGATCTCAAACAAATTAAGTTGTCAAACTTATAACATACAAAGTTCCTTTAATAAAGTTCACATTTTAAATTAAACTACTTTGAAGTCTGCTTTTTGAAAGCACAAGAAGAGTAAAAGTTAAGATATGTTGCATAACCTAATTACAGAAAAGGTGAAATGACTAACATACACTGGTTTTCTACTAATTCCATCCCTAATTTGTGGCTTATAACTGTCGATAATAATTGCGTGAAGTTCAATCCCCGTTTCTTTGTTTTTTTTTTTTTGCTTTTTTTAAATTCTTGATGTCTTTATAGAAGGTATTCTTCATACGCCGCCAAATGATAAGAAAAAATATAAATGTAAGAAAATAACAAATTTTCATTTAAAAAAACAAATAATTTGTTATTTTCTTACCTTTTTATTTTTTGTGATTTTGTGGCTGTGTATAAAGAATACTATCTATGAAGGCATCAACAATTTTAGGAAACGGAAAAAATAAAGAAACGGCGGTTAATCATCAATTAGGGTACAAAGAAGAAGAACTACTAGAAAATCATGAATTCATGGAGGGATTCACAGGTGAAGAAGGGCTATGGTAGGGTTACTTTACCAACAAGGGGACTAGAGAATCAAGAATTCATGGGGAATTCATTAGGGAAGAAGGGCTCCTTTTTACCCAGTAAATTTATGTTGGTGCATTTCTCGATTTCCTTCTCTTTGAATATACTAAAAAATGAAGTTATAGTGATAACAATAAACTCTTTTTTTTTTTTTCTTGGTTTGTTTATTTTGTTTTTTCCTCCGAACAACAATAATCTATCAACTCCTTTAGATGTGGACGTGTTGCTCACCTATAATCCATGAGTTTATAGTGTGCTGCAAGGGTTTGAGCTGCAACAATTGCCCAACAATAATCTACAACAACAAATATAATTAATTTCTTAAATAATAATACAACTAATATCAAATCTTATTGTTCGCCAAATTTTGACTGAAAAAAGAAACTAAAAATCACTTAGTATCAACTTGGTAATGAATAACATTATGCAGTACTTTAATAGATTGCTTGCGCCAATCAAACCCTTCAATCAATGTATAAGAATGCATATATAAATTAGATAGGGGCGCAATAGTCATTACAAACTCTACTATATATTTGATATACAAGATAGTCAGTTCCAGCTAGCATAAACGAAATGTTATGTTTAGATCATGGTAAGCAATAACTAAATTGAATATAGGATAAAGTCCACTTAATCCCCTCAAACTAACCCCCCAATGAAAATCTACCATCAAATTATCAATTGCGACAATTTAACCCCCAAACTACGAAAAAAATGTCATTGTACCCCAAATTTTAACAAAATGACGAAATCATCCTTACTAAAATAAAAAAAAAAAATACTAAAATTTAATTTTAATTTTTTATTTGTAAGGGTATTTTTGTCTAACTAAAATTTCATAGGGGTAATTTTGTCATTTTGATAGCATTGGGAGGGTACATTGTCATTATTTTGGTAATTTGAGAGGTAAATTGTCGCAATTGATAATTTGGGGGGTAGATTGTCATTATGGTGGTAGTTTGAGGGGGTTAAGTGGACTTTACCCTTGAATATATCATGTCAATTCACGTGGTGTTTTGTTTTTTTTTTTTTTTTTTTTTTTTGTTTGTTTTTGTTTTTTATTTTATTTTATTTTATTTTATTTTATATTTTTATTTTTTAATTTTAATTTTATTTTTATTGATGCTATTAAAGAAGCATATGTGATGCACATGTAACGCCCCGTGTAAATCAATTAACTGGTAATGGTTCGCCTCCCAGTCGTATTCCTCTCAGAACAAGACTTAGGAATCTTATCCTCTCCGAAGAGAGACTACAACGGAAGACTTTTAACTAAGGGACAACATAAACTCAAAGCATCATAACATAACTGGATCTCCAAATGTATCGGCTAGCGACTGTCACCAAAATAATAATAAGGCCTACGTTTAACTAAATAAAGCATAAAGATGACCTCAAGCAACTCCAGACAAACAGACTTGTCGGCATCCCACATTGACTTGATCCATATAGGGTCCAAGTCCTCAAAAATGATTCTAAGCAAATCTGTCATAACAACTAGGCGCCTCCCCGGATCCATCATCAGCTAAGCTAGCTAAACAACGTAATTATACATAATGGTGGGGAAAGACTACAAGGGTAAGTCCAATGACATAGTGAGTAAAAATGCACACGATGTACATGTCATTTGACTAATGAACTCAGTTGTAAATAAATCTTATGCATTATTGAAATGAGACAGTTATTCATGCATGCAATATAGATATAATACATGTTATAACTATGAGAATCAAGTGATAATTCAAACTGTATAGTCTACTCAAGATATTACTCATTCTCAGCAGGGTTGATGTTGTCTCGAGGGAGTGTAATGCAATGACAGTGCCCCCGAACATTATACGCTACCATTCATAACACTAGCAGCCCGACCGAGTCCAACCTCGGGTGGCCCACGTTACTAATAATGTACGTTCTGTGACAACCCACTAATCAAACATGGATGCGCTAGTCATGAAACAACCATTGGATATAAGACCCATATAACACACCAACATTGTTTACTATAGAGTTAACATTTATAGTAGGCCCATGACCGTTATCCCGTATGTATCGTTGTACCATGTTATACGATGCAATTAGTCTTATCTGTCTTTTACTTGCATGCTCTTAAAAATCTCATTATCTTGTTTAATATATCATGCCAATTCATGTGGTGTTTTTTTATGAGTGTTATTAAAGAATTCCTGATTTTTTTTATTTTACAGTACTTCTTCCTCTTCTTTGTACCGTAACCGACGATTAACCACCATT
>NC_081541.1:15026020-15048339 GCF_901000735.1 Corylus avellana
TAGAAATGATCCAAGTTCAGGCATCAATAAGTAGAGTACGTACAATTTGTGATACAAATTAAAACTCAAGTGTATAAAAATAAAGTCGTTAAACTATAGGGGGACCAAAGGTATTTAACCCATTTTTTAAAGGTACTATTTTGTTACATAAAAAAAATTAAAATATAAAACTTTTTTAAAAGACAGAGGATGGCATGGTGAGCATTGGACCATTGGTGGAGCCTAACTGAGGATGGCAGCAGCCACCTTGATGGCTGCTAATCTATCTTACAACCATTGTTTGTGGCACTACGACGGTCGGTAGATCTGTCTAGCAACTCACATTAGCAACTAGGACCATATAGCAGCTCTGCGTTGGCTTCTAGGGGTCTTTTAGAGCATGTTTGAGATTGTGTTGGAGAAATAGAGCTTTTAAGTTCAAAAATATTTTTTGACAAAAGTTTAATTTTTAAGCTTCTACCAAAAATGCATTTTGGCCATTTTTAGGCTTTTTGGGCCCTTAAAAGTGTTTTTTCAATTTTTTTACCAAAGCGATACTTTTTCATTCAAACGAACTTTTTGAGTGTTAAACGCATTTTTAGGCATTCAAACACACACCTAAACATGTCTTTAGTGACTTCATAGCGGTTGCCAAATTTGTTTGGTGGACCCATGTTCGTTGCCAAGACTGTTTGACGGCCTTAGAACATCTCCATCAGGGCTTTTAAACTAACTTTTAAGTTAAATTTAACAACTTTGGTGCTCTAGTAGACCTTCTAGAATAGCAATTTTCTTAAAATTTGCTACAGTGAACTTTCATATTTGAAAGTTCAATGTAGCACATTCTAAACATATTTTATTATTTCTTTCTCCTCTCTCCTCTCTCTTCTCTACTTTAATAGTAAAAAATAGATTAAAAACAATATTTAAATAAAGTAGATTATAAAATAGATAGTCTACTGAAATTCATTGTAAAAAAATAATAGCTAAATTAAAAAAGTTGATTTTGAGTGGCTAAAATAGCTATAACTGCTGGAGATTGTCTTAGGAGGGCTGCCAAGACTATCTAGCGGCCCAACGATGGCTGCTAGGACCGTTTGGTGGCAACCTTGCTTTGGTCGCCATATCAATTTGGCAGCTCCACATTTGTAACACCCGACGTGCATTTCATAAAATGAGAATTGGTTTTGAGATTAAAATGAATGTAGAATATTCAATTGTTTGAAATTTTAAATATGGTGAATTTTAAGAATAATTTCCTAAGTATGGATTTTTGGTTGTATTGTATAAGTAAACTATTTTTTTGGTCAAGAAGAGTTTATGGTCCATTTTGAGAGAGAGAAAAAAGACATATTGTATTATTATATTTATAGGTGTTATTATCTGATGGGTTTCAATCCACAGGTTTTGGTTTTCAATTGATTAAATAAAGGATCATTGGGAAGGAATTGTAATTTGTTGAGATTGTATGTTAATGGACAAGGTGAATTAATGAATTCAGTTTTTGGGCTTTGGTTTGAATGAGATGGAATTTGTAATTTAATCAGGTTTGCATTGATGGGCTGAGATAGATGGATGGCATAGGCTTTGTACTGGGCTATGTTGGAATTAGGCATTTTTAATGCATGAAAGTATGTAAGTAAATACACAAGTCTGTTTGACAACTAGTTAGATGCCACTCATTCCACTCGTATAAACTCAACTTGAATTCGGTTCGTTTAATAAATGGGCCGATCATGAACACAAAATTAAGTTCGATTATTATATGAGTTATATTTGTATAAAATTGGCTCGACTCAACTCCTATAAACTTGTATAACTTTATTTTTATTATTTTACATTATTATTTTAGGAAAAAATATAAAAAAAAAACCTTCCAAATAACAGCCGTTTTTTAAAGAGTCTCGCGATGTTTAAAAGGTGATAAAGTAGCCCATTAAACTACTAAAGTGTGTCAAAAATGCTCATTTTGTTTCCTTTGTGATAGATCTCAAACAAATTAAGTTGTCAAACTTATAACATACAAAGTTCCTTTAATAAAGTTCACATTTTAAATTAAACTACTTTGAAGTCTGCTTTTTGAAAGCATAAGAAGAGTAAAAGTTAAGATATGTTGCATAACCTAATTACAGAAAAGGTAAAATGACTAACATACACTGGTTTTCTACTAATTCCATCCCTAATTTGTGGCTTATAACCGACGATCATAATTGCGTGAAGTTCAATCCCCGTTTCTTTGTTTTTTTTTTTGCTTTTCTAAAATTCTTGATGTCTTTATAGAAGGTATTCTTCATACGCCGCCAAATGATAAGAAAAAATATAAATGTAAGAAAATAACAAATTTTCATTTAAAAAAACAAATTATTTGTTATTTTCTTACCTTTTTATTTTTTGTGATTATGTGGCTGTGTATAAAGAATACTATCTATGAAGGCATCAACAATTTTAGGAAACGGAAAAAATAAAGAAACGGTGGTTAATCATCAATTAGGGTACAAAGAAGAAGAACTACTAGAAAATCATGAATTCATGGAGGGATTCACAGGTGAAGAAGGGCTATGGTAGGGTTACTTTACCAACAAGGGGACTAGAGAATCAAGAATTCATGGGGTTTGAGGGTTTGAGCTGCAACAATTGCCCAACAATAATCTACAACAACAAATATAATTAATTTCTTAAATAATAATACAACTAATATCAAATCTTATTGTTTGCCAAATTTTGACTGAAAAAATGAACTAAAAATCACTTGGTATCAACTTGGTAATGAATAACATTATGCAGTACTTTAATAGATTGCTTGCGCCAATCAAACCCTTCAATCAATGTATAATAATGCATATATAAATTAGATAGGGGTGTAATAGTCATTACAAACTCTACTATATATTTGATATACAAGATAGTCAGTTCCAGCTAGCATAAATGAAATGTTATGTTTAGATCATGGTAAGCAATAACTAAATTGAATATAGGATAAAGTCTATTTAATCCCCTCAAACTAACCTCCCAATGACAATCTACCATCAAATTATCAATTGCAACAATTTAACCCCCAAACTACGAAAAAAATGTCAATGTACCCCCAATTTTAACAAAATGACGAAATCATCCTTACTAAAATAAAAAAAATACTAAAATTTAATTTTAATTTTTTATTTGTAAGGTTATTTTTGTCTAACTAAAATTTTATAGGAGTAATTTTGTCATTTTGATAGCATTAGGGGGTACATTGTCATTGTTTTGGTAATTTGGGAGGTAAATTGTCGTAATTGATAATTTGGGGGGTAGATTGTCATTATGGTGGTAGTTTGAGGGGGTTAAGTGGACTTTACCCTTGAATATATCATGTCAATTCACGTGGTGTTTTGCTTTTTGTTTGTTTTTTTTTTTTTTTTTAATTTTAATTTTAATTTTATTGATGCTATTAAAGAAGCATATGAGATGCACATGTAACGCCTCGTGTAAATCAATTAACTGGTAATGGTTCGCCTCCCAGCCGTATTCATCTCAGAACAAGACTTAGGAATCTTATCCTCTCCGAAGAGAGACTACAACAAAAGACTTTTAACTAAGGGACAACATAAACTCAAAGCATCATAACATAACTGGATCTCCAAATGTATCGGCTAGCGACTGTCACCAAAATAATAATAAGGCCTACGTTTAACTAAATAAAGCATAAAGATGACTTCAAGCAACTCCAAACAAACAGACTTGTCGGCGTCCCACATTGACTTGATCCATATAGGGTCCAAGTCCTCAAAAATGATCCTAAGCAAATCTGTCATAACAACTAGGCACCTCCCCGGATCCATCATCAGCTAAGCTAGCTAAACAGCGTAATTATACATAATGGTGGGAAAAGACTACAAGGGTAAGTCCAATGACTTAGTGAGTAAAAATGCACACGATGTACATGTCATTTGACTAATGAACTTAGTTCTAAATAAATCCTATGCATTATTGAAATGAGACAGTTATTCATGCATGGAATATAGATATAATACATGTTATAACTATGAGAATCAAGTGATAATTCAAACCGTATGGTCTACTCGAGATATTACTCATTCTCAGTAGGGTTAGTGTTGTCTCGAGGGAGTGTAATACAATGACGGTGCCCCCGAACATTATACGCTACCATTCATAACACTAGTAGCCCGACCGAGTCCAACCTCGGGTAGCTCACGCTACTAATGATGTACGTTCTGTGACGACCCACTAATCAAACATGGATGCGCTAGTCATGAAACAACCATTGGATATAAGACCCATATAACACACCAACATTGTTTACTATAGAATTAACATTTATAGTAAGCCCATGACCGTTATCCCGTATGTATCGTTGTACCATGTTATACGATGCAATTAGTCTTATTTGTCTTTCACTTGCATGCTCTTAAAAATCTCATTATCTTGTTTAATATATCATGCCAACTCATGTGGTGTTTTTTTATGAGTGCTATTAAAGAATTCCTGATTTTTTTGATTTTACAGTACTTCTTCCTCTTCTTTGTACCGTAACCGACGATTAACCACCATTTCTTTGTTTTTTCGGTTTTCTAAAATTCTAGAAGCCTTTAGAGATTGTATTCTTCATATACAACCACATAATAACAAAAAAAAAAAAAAAAAGTAACAAAATAACAAATTTTTTTTTTTAAATGACAATATGTTATTTTCTTACATTTTCATTTTTTGTTATCATGTGTCCACGTATGAAGAATACAATCAATAAAATATTAAGAATTTTAGAAAACGGAAAAACAAAGAAATGACGATTAAACTTCACACAGTTATGATCGTCGATTACTTTATAAAGAAGGGAAATAAATATTGGAGAATCAAGAATTCATGGGAATTCATGGGTAAGAATGACTCATTTCGCAGTAGTAAATTTATATTTGTGCCTTCCCCGGTTTCCCTCTCTTTAAATATGATGAAAAGCAAAGTTATATTAATAACAATAAACCTTTTTTTTTTTTTTTTTTTCCTCCGAACAACAAGAATCTATCAACTCCTAAGAGAAGAGATCCTTGATTAGTGCACGTTGACGTGTTACTCACCTTTAATCCATGAGTTTAAAGCGTGCTGCACGGGTTTGAGCTTCAACAATTGCCCAACAGTCATCTACAACAACAAATATAATTAATTTCTTAAATAATAATATGACTAATATCAAATCTTATTGTTTGCCAAATTTTGACAGAAAAAATAAATTAGAAATCATTTAGTATCAACTTGGTAATTGATAACATTATGCAACACTTTAATAGATTGCTTGCGCTAAACAGAACCTTCAATATCCTATTATACTAATAAATGTATAAGAATGCATAATTAAATTAGATCGAGGTGTAATAGTCATTACAAATTCTACTATACATTAGACATACAAAATAGTCATTTCCAATTAGTACAAACGAAATGTTGTGTTTAGAACATGGTAAGCAATAACTGAACTGAATAAATCATGTCAATTCACGTGGTGTTTTTTTATGAATGCATTAAAGAATTCTTGATTTTTTGATTTTTCAGTACTTATTCCTCTTCTTTGTACCGTAACTAACGATCAACCGCCATTTCTTTGTTTTTTGTTTTTTGTTTTTTTGTTTTTTTTAAAAAATTCTTGATGCCTTCATAAATTGTATTCTTCATATACAACTACATAATAACAAAAATTAAAAAAAGTAAAAAACATAACATTTTTTTTTTTTTAAAATGACAATAAGTTATTTTCTTTCATTATTATTATTATTATTATTATCTTGTGGCGACGTATTAAGAATACAATAAATAAAATGTCAAAAATTTTAGAAAATGGAAAAACAAAGAAATGACGATTGAACTTCACACAGTTATGATTGTTGGTTACTTTACAAAGAAGGGGAGGAAATATTGGAGAATCAGGAATTCAGGGGAACGAATGGTTAATTTCTTGGGTTAAATACCAAATACCCCCTGGGGTTTGATACCTTTATTTTTACCCCCCTGGGGTTTCATTTTTATCACAGGACCCCCCTGAGGTTTTGATAAAGGACCAAGTTAGTCCATCCGTTAGTTGACCGTTAGGACTGACACGTGGACCAATCAGATGTTGACACGTGGCACATATTTAATTTTTTTTAAATTAAAAAAAAAAGAAAAGAAAAAAAATTGGGGGTGGCTCAAATGGCCCGAGCCACCCCCAATTTTTTTTTCTTTTTTTTTTTTTGTTAAAAAAAAAAATTAAATATGTGCCACGTGTCAACATCTGATTGGTCCACGTGTCAGTCCTAACGGTCCACTAACGGTCAACTAACGGATGGATTAACTTGGTCATTTATCAAAACCCCAGGGATGTCCTGTGATAAAAATGAAACCCAGGGGGGTAAAAATAAAGGTACCAAACCCCAGGGGGGTATTTGGTATTTAACCCTAATTTCTTAATAGTAAGTTTATATTGGTAGATTTCCCGGTTTTCTTCAATTTGAATATACTAAAAGGCGGAGTTATATTGATAACAGTAAACCCTTTTTTTCCTCCGAAGAACAAGAATCTATCAACTCCTAAGAGAAGAGATCCTTGAGTCGTGCACATTGACGTGTTACTCACATTTAATCCATGAGTTTTAGAGCGTGCTGCAAGGGTTTGAGCTACAACAATTGCCCAACAGTAATCTACAACAACAAATATAATTAATTTCTTAAATAATAATATTGCTAATATCAAATCTTATTGTTTGCCAAATTTTGATAGAAAAAATAAATTAGAAATCACTTACTATCAACTTGGTAATAAATAACATTATGTAGCACTTTAATAGGTTGCTTGCGCTAAACAAAACCTTCAATATCCTATTACACTAATCAATGTATAAGAATGCATACATAAATTAGATATAGACGTAATATTCATTACAAATTCTACTATATATTGTACATACAAAATAGTCAGTTCCAGTTAGCACAAACGAAAAGTTGTGTTTATAACATGGTAAGCAATAACTGAACTCAATATATTATTTCAATTCACATGGTATTTTTTTTTTATGAATGCTATTAAAGAATTCATTTTTTTTTTTTTTTTCTGTACTTCCTTTTCTTCTTTGTACCGTAACCGATGATCAACCACCGTTTCTTTGTGTTTTCGGTCTTCTAAAATTCTTGTTGCCTTCATAGATTGTATTATTCTTATACAACCACATAATAACAAAAATGAAAAAATAATAATTTTTTTTTTTTTTTAAAAAAATGACAATATGCTATTTTCTTACTTTTTTATTTTTTGTTATCGTGTGGCGACTTATGAAGAATATATTCAATAAAATATCAAAAAATTTAGAAAATGGAAAAATAAAGAAATTGCGATTAAACTTCACACAGTTATTATCATCGGTTACTTTATAAAGAAATGGAAGAAATATCGAAGAATTAGGAATTCAGGGTGGATTCATGGGGAAGAAGGGCTCATTTCTCAGGACTAAATTTATATTGGTGCATTTCTTGGTTTCCTTCTCTATGAATATGCGGAAAAGTGGAGTTATATTGATAATGATAGACCTTTTTTTCCTCCAAACAACAAGAATCTATTAACTCTTGAGAGAAGAGATCATTGAGTCGTGCATGTTGATGTGTTACTCGCCTTTAATCCAAGAGTTTATAGCGTGCTGCAGGGGTTTGAGCTTGCAAGAATTGCTCAACAGTAATCTACAACAACATATATAACTAATTTCTTAAATGATAATATGGCTAATATGAAATCTTAATGCCAAATTTTGATTAAAAAAAATTATAAATCACTTATTATCGACTTGGTACCGAATAACATTATGCAACACTTTAATAAATTGCTTGCGCCAATCAAACCGTTCAATATCCTATTATATTAATCAATTCATAAGAATGCATACACAAATTAGATAGGTGCGCAATAGTCATTACAATATATTAGACATACAAAATAGTTTGTTTCAATTAAAATAAACGAATTATTGTGTTTAGAATATGGTAAGCAATAACTAAACTGAATATACCATGTCAATTCACGTAGTGTTTTTTTATGAATGCTGTTAAATAATTCCTGATTTTTTGATTTTCCAGTACTTCTTCCTCGTTTTTGAACTGTAATCGACGATCAACCATCGTTTCTTGATGCCTTCATGGATTGTATTCTTCATATACAACCACACCAAAAAATTAAAAACAAAAAGTAAAAAAAAATAACAATTTTTTTTTTTTTTTTTTTTTTAAAATGACAATATGTTATTTTCTTACATTTGAGTCGTGCACGTTGACGTGTTATTCGTCTTAATCCATCAGTTTATAGCGTGCTGCAAGGGTTTAAGCTAGAACAATTACCCAAGAGTAATCTACAACAACATATATTATTAATTTCTTAAATAATATTACGACTACTATAAAATCTTATTGTTTACCAAATTTTGACAGAAAAAATAAATTAGAAATCACTTTGTTTCGACTTGGTAATTGATAACATTATGCAGCACTTTAATAGATTTCTTGCATCAATTAAAACCTAATCAATGTATAAGAATGCATACATAAATTATATAGAGGTGTAATAGTCATTACAAATTCTACTATATTTTCGACATACAAAATAGTCAGTTTCAGTTAGCATAAACGAAATTTTGTGTTTAGAACATGGTAAGCAATAACTGAATTGAATAAATCATGTCAATTCACGTGGTGTTTTTTATTTTTTTTATTTTTTTATTTTTTATTTTTATGAATGTTATTAAAGAATTTCTGATTTTTTGATTTTCCAGTACTTTTTCATCTTCTTTGTACCGTAACCAACAATCAACTGCAATTTATTTATTTTTTCGGTTTTCAAAAATTCTTGATGCCTTCATAGATTGCATTCTTCATATACAAGTTACATAATAACAAAAAAAAAAAAAAAAAAAAAATTAAAAAAAAAAAAAAAATTAAAATATGTTATTTTCTTACATTTTTATTTTTTGTTATCATGTGGCGGTGTATGAAGAATACACTCAGTAAAATATCAAAGATTTTAGAAAATGGAAAAACAAAGAAATGAAGATTAAACTTTACATAGTTATGATTGTCAGTTACTTTACAAAGAATGGGAATAAATTTCGGAGAATCAGGAATTCAGGTGATTCATGAGGAAGGATGACACATTTCTTAGTAGTAAATTTATATTGGTGCGTTTTCCGGTTTCTTTCTCTTTGAATATGCTAAAAAGTGGAATTACTCGTTAGGATATGATTGAGATTATATTTGGTTAAATGTAGGCTTTGATGTTATTCTAGAACAATTAGAATCGGTCTATAATATATTTTGATGACTGGTCTTTGACCTCGGTATTTGGAAGTCTATATATATTGTGATGTTTTAAGTTTCATACGGGTTATTATGATTGTGGATTTAAATTATTGTTGTCTCCTCCCTTAGTCAAAGTCTCTCGCTGCAATCTCTCTTCGGAAAGGATGAGATCCCTGAGTCAACTACCAGTAAATTAATTTCACTGGGGCGTTACAAAATCCGTCCAATTTCATTCTAACATGATTTAAGACCCTATCATACTTTCTAATATTGTTCCAACACATTCATGCTTATCAAACCTTAAGCAGAACCCCCACCCATCACAATCCAACCATAAATCAAAGTTCAAGCACAAAGATCTACTTTCATACCTCCAAACAGAAGTTAATAACCACAAAGTAACAAAATATCACATAGTACACAAAATCCATATTATCTAACCATAAATCCATCAATAACTCATCCAATCCAATCCTCACATATAATATATGTTAAAGCCTATGCCAAATTTATGATTAGTAAACTAATACAACAAGTAAATCCCGTAATAACATGCTAGAAAGAACATCTACGATGAAATTAGAGTAGATGGTTACCTTTCCTTCAGTGGAAAACCTGAGATCCACCTTCTCGTTTCTCTTTCCTCTTCTCTCTCTCTATCCAAGGTTCCAAAAGTTGGGAAATAACAAAATTAGGTGGAAGGTTCAAGAAAATGCTTTAAAAATTGAACCATACACTTTTGAAAGGGTAGAGACATCCAAAAATTAGTCACTGTAACCGCCCATCTAACGTTTGGTTTCCAAGTTGAACATTCGGGTATCCTCACCAATCATTCGGTAAGACCAAAAGTCCACAAATGTCACCCACTTAACCCGACTCCAAACATCCTAGGTTGATATTAGCGCACTCTTAATCGTAACTATTTTTGAGGTTGCTACATTCCTCACTCCTTATAAAAATTTCATCATTGAAAATTCAGAATACTCAAATCAAATACTAGAAGGACTAGTAGTATTATCTCAATGTTCGTAGTATCATAAGACTCGTGCTTGGTTAATTCTTGGCCATCCTCATCGCATTCATCTTTCACTACTAGAGCTTCTTCATCTAGCTAAAACTAATCCAAGACGATGTAGATAAAAAAGATGTAGAAAAATCAACTTATAGATCATCAAGGGTATCGTGGTCGATGTTACCCATGTCGCAGATCATCACTGCACTTTAACTCTCCACCTGTTTATCTTTGATTAACTTATTTTATTTATTATTCTTGTACTCGTGAAACTATTTTCAACATGTACATAAGTATTTTAGTAAGGGTTAAATACTAAATACCCCCCCAGGGATTTCATAACTTTATTTTATCCCCCCTAGGGTTTCATTTTTATCACAGGAGGTTCCTGTGGTTTTGATAGTAGACCAAATTAGTCCTTATGTCAGTTGACCGTTAGTTGACTTAATGAAATTCCACGTGGACCAATCAAATGTTGACACGTGGCAGCCACTTAATTTTTTTAATTTTTTTTTTTAAATTAAAAAAAAAATGTATTTTAAATTTTTAAAAAAGGAAAAAAATTGAGGAGTGGCTCGACGCTTACTTTTCTTTCCGAGGGGTAGTAGAACACCACTTTGGTGCGCCCCAGTGGTGAAACCACCTTACGTTAGTGTTGAGGGTGGCTTCGGCCGCATTGGAAACTTTAGGGAATTAGTAAAACCACCACAATGGTGGTTGAGGTGGTTTGACCCACCCACCGGCTGCGAGGGGTAGCTCGCCAGCTTGGAGCCAGGCCACCCCTATCCGGTAGGATGGGGGGTGTTGGTTTTCTTTAAAAAAAAAAAAAAAATTTAAAAACTAAGTTGGTGCCACATGTCAAAATTTGATTGGTCCACGTGAAATTCCGTTAAGTCAACTAACGGTCAACTAACAGAAGGACCAATTTGGTCTATTATCAAAACTACAAGGACCTCCTGTGATAAAAATGAAACCCTAGGGGGGAAAAAATAAAGTTATGAAACCCCCCTTAGTATTTAACCCTTTTAGTAATTCTTACCAAAATGCCGAAGCCAATAATTTACTCCATAAAATCTGTCTTAATGGGAAGTTTATTATCCTTTAAATAAAGGACTTGTATTCCTTCTACAGAAAGTGTTATCGCAATTCTACATGTAATCACTCAACACACGGAGAATTTTGACCACAGTAAATGTCTCACTCCTAAATACATTAAAATAATCCCCACTTTACATCTAAGTTCACAATCCACTCATTATTTTGAATCAATATCATACAAAATCTTATAAGTTACAATCATTCCTATTGACATTATTTTTGAGGAAAAACAATTCACATGGTCTATTCAGTGCATTGAGCCTACACATGAACCCGATGTCTCCCACCTAACTTAATCAAGATAAACCATCATGTTTGATATGTAATAGTCTTTGCAAATGGAATGCCCAATTCCATTATTAATTGTGAACATGAATATGTTTTAAGATTACAAAGTTCATGGCCTAAGAATTTATGTGATACTCTCATTACTCACACCATAAATCATATTAAATTTAATCTAAGGACCATTTACATGCACAATATAAACAATACAATAAGCATATGAAAAGTATCATATGCTAATTTAAATGGATCAGTGAATAATAATTTTGTTCCTTACAAACTAGAATGTCATTCATGGATGAAAATATTGGGAGTTAGGGCCTAATCCCTAACACTTTCTGTGACGTCCCACATTGCCTAGGTGTAGAAAAAATGTTGTGTTTATATGGAATATGCTCTCTCTAAATGGTATGAAACATTTTGGAGGTAAACCCAATAATAAAACCGTGTGGGCAATAGCCCAAAGCGGATAGTATCATACCACTTGGAGCAGGGGTGTTACACCTTCCCTTATTGATTAAACATCAAAGGTAGTGTATTACCCCAACTTTAAATACAAGCCACAAGAGAGAAATGTCTTATCTCCCACGTGATACTACTATTTATTAGAACACACACACACATGTTAGTTTTATAAAGTAACCTTATTTGGTGTGTCAAAACTAGTCTTGTTGTTCATGTCATCTCCTGAGTGTTTTTGGGTGAAAAAAGGGTTCTAGAAGTTTATTTTTGTAGAAGGGTTTTAAAGCTACTATGTGTTTTCATCATGATGACTTCATCACTCCACCGTGACGAAATGTGTTCCTGATGTCTTGTAGTGATTGGTCTTTGTTTTAGCTTTCCTTGAATTTTCATTATGACAACGACAACATTTTGTCATAACAAAATAAACCTTGAAACTATTGTGAGATTTTGTAGTGTCCCGGGTAATTACTAGGCTATAATTAGCTTAGTCAAAGGGTTGACAAGGGCTCTCGGGTCATTAGGACTTGTTTGGGGTAATTCTTGAGAGTTTTAAGTACTGCCTGAACGTTCACCGGAAGGACCGCCAAATGTTTAGGAGAAAAACCAAGAAACCACTATGTAAATAGTACTCCAAACGTTCTTGGGAGGAACCACTTGAACTTTCATTGACCCAGCTTTGACCCAATGGGCAATGATCGAACGTACACTGGTAACTCTGAATCTCTATACACATAGTACATCGAACGTTCGGCTGGGAACCACCGAACGTTCGCTGTACTGCAGATTGCTGATGTGGTACTTTTGTGATAAAAAGTATCAATTATAAAAATAACCACTCGCAATAGGATGAATCTTTGTGGGATACGGCTATAGAGAGAGTGTCAAACCTCAAGGACTATAGGGATTTTGTTATCAAATTGGAAATATCAAAATTAACTTAATTAAAAAGAGAATTGATTTGATTTTCTTTGAAACTAAAGTGCAAGAAAATAAAAGAGATTTAAAATAAGAGAGAGAGAGTGTAGGGTATTGACTTCACCTCTATCCGCACAACAATGGCTAATCATAATTAATTCCAAAAATTCATTCTATGCATGTTATAAATAAACAAGAAACTACCTTATTAAAGAATAAGCATAATCTATCTTCGGTTGGCACGGATCATCCACCTAACCGCTAAGATGCGGTACGACCTGTCTTCCATAGGTATAAATTATCAAATTCTTTAACAGGATACATACAATCAATGAATAAGTGTAACTCATCTTCGGTTGGCACGGACTGTCTACCTAAATTACACTAAACTAGGGTGTAGTACAATCCGTCTTCCCTAGACATGGCCTATCAAATCTTATTGATCATATGTCAATTAAACCTATTGTATAACCATCATCCTCATAATCACAGAAAACAAGAATGATTTGAGATCAACAAAAGTAAAATACTTTCTAAGACAAGAGAAGAATTTCACAAATATCAATTTTGGAATTTAAGAACAATTGCATTTAATAATTAAGAGCATAATCAAAAGGTAGCAATTCTCATAGTTATATAATCAACATGCATAAATTGAAAATCTAGAAATTAAATACAATCAAACCATTGTGCTTGGATAGAGTTACATCAACACCTTACGAAGGGGTCTATCCGCTCATGATCTTTTAAGCTCCAAAGACAATTTTATGATTTCTAGCTCTAGGAAGCGGTGTGTCTTTTTTCTCAATGCTGAGAGGTCTATTTATAGGGATTAGGAGAACCCTAGAAGCCTTAAAGATCTTAGAAAAATTGTAATTCAGTCGGATTGGGAGACCTAACAAAACTTTCCTTATCAATTTCGGACTCTTTTTTGTCTCTGCCGCCCGTGTGCCCTTGAGCACACTGTAGCTGTGCTCGAGTGTACTGTAGCTACAGTAACATGCTACAGTAACCCGTTACAGTAAATTGCTATAGTAACTTTGCTACAGCCCCTGCTATAGTACTTGAAATGCATTTTGAGTCCAAAATCAATGATTTTCTTGTATCTTTATTAAACACTTGAAAACACAAAAACAAAACAAATCAAACAAATAGCAACGCTAAGGAATTAACATATGCAAATTAAGAGGCTTGAATGTGCAACATTCAGCGCTTATCAACTGCCACAGTAGACATCCCCAGCTTTTCTCCTCCTATATAAACCCTCTCCCACGCCTTTCATAACCCTATTCTGTCTTTTGAGCCATAGAGAAACCTTGTTTGAGTGTTTGGTGAGGTTTGAGAGAGGACGAGAGTTTTCTAAGAGGTTTTGCTCAAAGAGAGGTAATCTTCTTGATCAACTTCAGGTTTTATGTAGTTGTTACTCTACTTAGATTATATTCCATGATTTGGTTGGAGTTTTTGAGGTTATAATATCCTTCTTGGTTTTAACGTTGGTTTTAGTACAATTCAGCATTTCTTTATTGTTTAACGTATTTGTTGTTACATGGTGATGTTGTTTTGGGCTAGGATACTTTAGAGATCCTTTTTGTAACCTTAGAACCAATTTAGAATTGCTTAGAAGCTTGTTGGACAAAATGGGATTTTTGCCTCGAACATTCTGGTCGAACATTCACCTCAAGCCCAATCATTTGCCCAAAACGTTTTTTGCTGAACATTCGCCCAGTTTAGCCAAACATTCACACAACAACCCCTATTTTCAAATTTTTAGGATTAGAATTCGCTTAGTGTAGTTACCTTAATAATTAACTAAGCTAAATATAGCTTAGTTAGAGGGTTAATTTGGACTTTGGGTCACTAGGGACAACTGGAAGGGCAATTTTAGAATTTTGGACTTTCGGACCGGACATACGCCTGGGGACCACCGTACATACGCTCGTCTTTAGTGAGGATGTACGAATGGGACCACTGTACGTATGCTGACAATAGTACAGGATGAACGCATGGGGACCATCGAACGTACTCTACCAATAGTACGCCGTACTCTGTAAATAGTACATGGACGTACGCCCCAATAGTACTGGACGTACACTACTTTTGTGTTAATCCCTGGATAATACCTGGACGTATGCTACAACCTTTGGACCACTGGGTAAATAGTACCAGACGTCCACTACTTTTCAGAATAGATGGTGTCACCCTCTGCTTTTTCTCACCTGTAAATACCCACTACCCTCAACGTTTAAGCTTCATTCTTGCCCCTAGGCTCTCTGAAAATCGCCTGTGTGAGTGCCTTTGTGAGTTTTGTGAGTCTTGGAGAAGGAGAGGTGATTCTTGTGAGTGCCTTAGTCGTTAGATTGTTTAAGTGCTTTTCATAGTTAGCTTAGCTGGTAGTTTGTAGCTTTTAGTTATGTTGTTTCTCTTAATCTTGGTTTAAGCATGGGTTAGTGTTTAGTTCTTGTTGGGCATATTTCCTTTTGCATGGAGGTGTTGCTTTGAGATAGGAGGTCGTAGGCATCCTTTTGGTAGTTTTAGAACCAGTTTGGGAGGATAGGAGGATGATTGAACCAAATGAGGTTCTACCTGAACCTTTTGGGCGAATGTACGGCCACGAAATCGGACGTACGAGCCTTCTGGGCGGACGTACGGTCAGAAGTGTTCTAGGGAATACCACTTTGGCCAATCGTTCGATAGCCTTTGCTTTCATGTTCTAAGTTCGTTTTAGTTGGATTTAAAACTAATGATAAGTCTTTTCTCAGTATTCGAGATTATGGAGCCTTAAGGGAATTTTGCGGAGGAGCCTTACGACCTAGGTGAGTACAAACTCACATGGATACTTATTGTTACTTTTCCCGTAATGCACTTCTATTCTATATATATATATATATCAAAGATGCATATTTTGCAACTATTATGAAATACATTTTGGAACTGTTGTGAACTCTCTTTTGCGAAAACATGTGTTGATTAACAAGCTAATGATGAGGCTTGTAAAACTATGCATGTAAAAGACTGATAAGATTAATTCTATCGTATGACATGGTACACCGGTACGTGCGAGATAACGGTCATGGGCTTACTATACTGGTTAACTTTATAGTCCAATGTGTGTATGTGAGTGCTTTGGATCAAATGGTTTCGTCACCAGGCCCAGCCATTCCCTAATGAATGGTCATTATAGGACGTACATCATTAGTGGTGTGGGCCACCCGAGATCGGACTCAGTCGTGCCACTAATGTTATGGACAGTAGCATACAATATCCGGCGCACCGGTGTTGTATTACAGGTCCCTCGGGACAGCGCCAACCCTGCTGAGAATGAGTAATATCTCGGGTAGACCATATAGTTGAACTATTACTATTACTCATGATTATAAGCATATATTATATCTATATAACATCCATGATAAACTGTCATCTCATAATGTTGCATGTGCTTTATAAATAACTGAGTTCACCATTTAATGACGGGTACGTCATGTGCATTTATACTCACTGAGTCGTTGGACTTACCCTTGTATTATTTTCCTTTGTTCTCCATATGTATAACTATGCGGTTATAGATAGTTTAGCAGAGATGGATACCGCAAAGCATCCGGTTATTGTGGAGGATTTGACCTGGGAGTTGCTTGAGGACTTATTGCAAGCTTAGGCGGGTGCTCATGGTAACTAGTACTTATGGGTTATGATGTAGACTTAAGAGCTTGATGTATGCTTGCATATTAACGTATAGCATAGATCCCTTGTAACGATGATGTGTATAGTATGATTTCAGTTACGTTGATGTTCCTTAGTAGATGCTCTGGTTGTAATGATTAATGTTTATATAATTTTATTGTTTCCGCTACTTAATATCCTCTCTTTTTGTAGAGTAGAGGTTCCTGAGTCTTGTTCCGCAGGGGATAAGCTTGTGAGATGAACCGTGAAGTTAATTACTAGTTAATTAATATTTGGGGCGTTACAATTGGTATTAGATCAGTTGCTTTTCAGACCATAGGAATGGATCTGTTAAGTATTAGGCCATAATTTATCGGAGCTTTTGGCTCCATGGACTGTAGGAGATGATCTACCAAAGCATAGGATGGATTAAATGTATACAAGGGACACAGAGTTTTGAATCTTTATGATCTTGAGGATGTTGGACTTGAGGATCTTAGGAATTCGATATGGTATTGAAGTCGGGACTAGGACCGCTTTGATGATGCAACTTTGGAGATTAGGAATGATCTGCACTAAGTCAGTTTACATAAGGTCTTAAGCTTAGATCTACATTAGGACATTTGATAAGGTGGTAGTAGTTTAGGCCCTTAGTAAGGATAGGTTTGCAATTAGGTTTGACGTTTTGATCGAGACATGACTTGACGCTTTGAAGAAGGGGCTGATGATCGTTGTGACTGCAGAGATGTCACTTCACGATGGCATTGGGAGCGACGATGGTAAGGAACCATCCTTGCCCAATGAGAAGAAAAGAAACGTTCTGGACGCCACCCAAGCATTGGAAACTATGGCAAGTCTTCTGGTGGAGGCTTTTGTTACCGTAGGAGGACAAGGGACTCCAAGTGGAAGCAAAGTTTGCTCTTTCAAGGAGTTTTATGAGCAACCTTGTCTTGTGTCTATCGTTGGTCCACCATTGGATTTGGTGTTTTTCTTGGCCCTTGTCTGGTGTCTTGGTGTGCAAAGAAGCAATCTCTGGTCTCCAAATCCAGTATTGAAGCAGAATATCAAGCTATGGATATGGTTATTGTAGAAATTTATTGGCTACATATGTTGCTCAAGGATCTCAATATTTCTCTCAGCACTGCTCCTCTTATTCAATGCGACAATCTTGGTGCTATGCCCTTGCATCCAATCATGTATATCATGCACGAACGAAGCACATCGAGGTGGACTACCACTTCATTAGAGAAAAAGTGCTAAATAAAGATATCAGTCTCAGCTTTATTTCCACATGCGATCAACCTGCAGATATCTTTACAAAGGGCCTGACGTCTAAAAGATTTTTGTTCTTACGTGACAAGCTCATGGTTTGTCTCCCTCCCATTAGCTTGAGGGGGGATGTTAACCACTCTACCAATTATCACAGCACTATCTCTACAGCATATTGAAACTCAAGCGTATCTCCTATTCTATCAACAATTCAAAGATACAAGAGTCCATCTCCATAGCAAACTGTACAAGACAGGATAGCATTAACTTTCTATTATCTTACTACCTTAGCTTTTTAGACATTTGAAATTGTATAGGTTTAAATTTCAAATGTTATATACATGTACTCAAACTCTCAAATGTAAAGTCTATTTATATTTGTTAAATATATTGTTGAATATATTGAGAGCGAAAGGAGGAGAGAGAGAGCGGAAGAATACAAGGACTACATAGCTCTCTATTTATAAAGAGAGAAGTAGTAGGGAAGAAACCCTAGACTAAACCCAAAAACATTGCAGACAATATAATATAAAATATTCTAACATCTCCCCTCAAACTCAAGGTGCAAGCTTGAGTTTGGGAAAAAGAAAGGGAAATAATGAATTTTTTTTTTTTATTGGAAAAGTCGTCGGAGTAGTGGCCAGAGAGTGGCGACCGGAGGCGGAGGACCGCGGTTGTTGGCTATCGGCAGAGGCTACTGGTGGCATGAATGATTTTGGCCAACTAGATGGACTTAAGACTTGGATTAGAGCCTTATAGGATAGGTTAGATTGGGCCCTTTAATGGGCCATAATAATTAGACTGAAAGCCCGTGGACCATTGAATGGGTCAATCTAGCTTGAAATGATATGACCCGGGTTTAACCCGATGAACCGGGTTGACTAATTTGGACCAAGTTGTAGGAATTGACCCGGTTGGCCTATTCGGCTGAACCGGGTAGGATCCGATTTGTTTCGAATCTGAGTGAACCGGGTCTAACCCATTGAACTGGGTTGACTATTAGGACCGGTTTGAGAATGGGGCCGGCTTGGGCAGTTTGGCCAAAAGTGATTGGGCCGGTTAGAAATCGGTCTTGGACCCGTTTTAAACCTGATGACCCAGTTAGAAACCAGTTTTGGACCAAGTTGGAAGCTAGGGCTGACGTGGCACTATGAGAGGTTGACATGTGGCAACAACTAGAGGGGAAGAGCCTCGCGCGTGTGAAGCACGCGCCTCACCGGCGGCCACGCCTTGGCCCGTGAAGACCATGCGCAGAAAGTTTCACCGGTGCGTGGCGGTGCGTGTAGCTTCTGTTTGACGATTTTTGGACGGATCCTGGACGGCTGGCAACAGATCTACCGTATGGAGCGAAAACCATGTTGATCCACCTGATGTGGCGGTGCATGGAAGGGCTGATGGTATAGGATCTTCCACGGATCTGTAGATTTGTGCCTCACGAGCATGAATTGGGATAAATTTCCCAGACAAGGCTGCAATGGAGGTGTGGAAGAGATTTTCAGCGGAAGACCACTTGGCAGGGCACGGACGACCGGAAAAGAGAGGTCACCGGAGGGATCGCCAGGAAACGTCAAAGACTTTTATTGGAGGCCATAAGAAAGTGGCTTTGATACCATGTTAAATATATTGTTGAATATATTGAGAGTGGAGGAACGAGAGAGATAAGAGAGAGAGAGCGGAAGAATATAAGGACTACATTGTATTCTCTTCTATATGTATTGCATGATTAATTACATAGCTCTCTATTTATAGAGAGAAAAAAAGTAGTGGGCAAGGAACCCTAAACTGAACCCTAGAACATATAAGGCAATATAATATAAAATATTCCAATAATATTAATATAATACATACGGTTTGATCAAGTTGATCAAACATCTCTTCATCAAAACGTTCACTCTTGCTTCATGGTGTTTGCCTAGATTGGATTCTAAAAGTTTTCTTCATTCGTTGTAACTTGCTTCATTGGGTTTTCGGTTTCATATTTTGAAATCATCTTCTTGTATCGTTGAAGAGCTTATCGACGGAGTCGGTGAGGAAAGCCACTACGAAGAGATTACCGAGCTTGAAGGCAAGTGGATAACTTCTTGTTGTACATCAGGTCATAAGTTTTCCTTGTGTCTATATTCTGGGCCTCTTACTTATAATTTCTCGGGTTTGGCTGCCCCGAAGTGGTTTTTGCCTTTGATTTGTTCAAAGGATTTTTCACTTTGTCAACAAATCTTTGTTTGTGGATGTGCAATTGATTTTGTGATATATGATGTTTATGTGCTTTATATTTCAATAATCACATCTTGATATTATTGTTGATTTTGGGTCTGTTGCTTATATTCTCTAATTAAATATATTTAATTTGAGATTTATATTGCTTAGAATGTTAATTTGGGGATAGAACACGATCCTTGTATTTTTACAATATATATATATATATATATATTAATTGTTATTACAACATTAAAACTACTGTCATTATGTACAACAAAATTGCCACGTGTGGTATACCAAAATGATAAAACTAACTATAAGAAGTCAATCTTTCCAAAAGGCTAGGGCTTCTGCAAGCCTCATGAACAAAAGTTTAAACATACGTAATGGTTCTTATTTACCCTCTCCTCTACGATATCTGTAAAATTACCACAAATTTACAAGTGGATGTATAAGTCCACAGCTCAACAAGTATAAAATAGTATGGCCATATGTGTGCGATGTGACCCCATTTTTCCTTTCGAAATTTCTGTAACTTGAATTTACTAAACAACTATCTTAAGTATGGGTTTCTCAAAAGTGTTTGATTAATAGTCATAGTTGTTTGCAAATCAAGCCTAGAGGTTTGTGTATGCTCTAGAGATACACCTAACCAAAGATCAAGAAAATTGAAGTGTTTTGATTTTAAATCAATCTTTAAAATGGCATTCAAGTTTTTTCTCTAGCATATTCACAACAAAATACATCTAGTATAACAGGTTCTTATTAGCATAAAAAGATATTCATATTGTTCAATATATGATTTCAATGCAAAATATTATTTTACTCCAAAACAACTAAGATAATAAAACTGGGCTTAAGTAGTTTGGGAGGTACTAAATTAGATTGTTCAGCAGGCAACATATTCCTACTAGGACTGGACTACGAAAATATATCTAGGGAAAAATATATATAAAAAAAAAAAAAAAAACCCCAAATTAACAGCCATTTTTTAATGAGTCTCACGATGTTCAAAAGGTGTTAAAGTAGCCCATCAAACTACCAATGTGTGTTAAAAATGCCACCCATCAAACTACCAAAGTGTGTCAAAAATGTCACATCTTTTTTTATATTCCTATAATACCCTTATTGTTTTAAAAACTAAAATAAAAAATAAATAAAATAAAAAAACTAAAAAATTAATTTTTTAAAATAAATAAATAAATAAAAATAAAAATAAAAATAAAAATAAAAAAGAAGGAAAGGGGTGGCTACCAGTTGAGCCAACCATAGGGCTTGATTTTGCATTTATTCATATTTTTTATACCGCATGAGTGATTTGTAATTTAAGCCAACTATAATGACTAATTTTTTATTCATTCAAAAAAAATTATTTTGTATTGTTTTTTTTTTCTTTCTTTTTTGTTTAAAAAATAGTTTAGTTTATTTTATTAATTTTTTATTTAGTTTTTTAAAAGAATAGGGGTATCATAGGAATATAAAAAAAAATGTGGCATTTTAGACACACTTTGGTAGTTTGATGAGCTACTTTAATACATTTTAAACATTATGGGGCTCTATCGCAAATAGTTGTTAGTTTGAGGGGCATTTTTATATTTTTCCCATTAATTTATTATTATAACATCATATTCATAAGTAAAGAGAAATTCTCTTCTTAATATAAAGATATAGCTTGAATTATTGTTATTGTGAGCCACTAAATCTTGATATATGATTGAGATACTTCAGCTATTTTTATTTAAGTTATGTTTGAACTTTAGTATGTACTTTGGATAATTATTAAATTGTGACTCATAATATGGCTATCTTGTGATATTATAAAGTGTTTGCTTCCACAGATTAACCCTATGTTTGGAGGTTGAGTCATCCCTTTGGGCCTATTTATTTAGTAAATGGGTTCAGAGAAGTGCACCGAGTTAATTATTGGTTAATTAATTTTGAAGGCGTTACAAAAGAAGCACATCAAACTGCGAAAACCTAATCACTCCATACATATAATGTCAATCCTCGATGTGTCAACAACTTTTCTAAAGAACACATGTTGGAGAAGGTATAGGAACACCACTCTCCTTTCATCATAAAGGCAGTTGAGATTTAATGCCATCTGACCCATGACTAGGAGTGGGCAAGACCCGCGGTAC
>NC_081541.1:15048369-15072566 GCF_901000735.1 Corylus avellana
TCTCTCTCTCTCTCTCTCTCTCTCTCTCTCTCTCATGCGGCTTTCTCCTTCTCTTTCCAACGGTCTCGTCTGCAGCTCTCTCTGGGTTCCAAACCTGCATCACCTGCCCTGCCCTGCAAAACCACAAACCCGGCGGATATTGTTCATTATAGCTAGGTTGCGAGTCTAATTTTTAATACCCGCAACCTACGGGGCAAGTACCAAAATACCCAATACCCGGCCCGAAGCACCAGTGCTCACCCCTACCCATGACAGTGCTGTCATCGGGGACACCCCTTGCCAAAGCTGGTGAACTTGATTCAAGGATGAACCACACACAACCCACTTGGAAGGCAACATGTGGCAAGGTATTTTGAGAGAGGAATGACTTTCAACTAGAGGGAACATGGTTCAAAAGGGGACCTAAGCACTTCATTTGCCCATTTAAAAACAAAAACATAAAAACAAAAAAAATTAATTCCAAAATTCTTCCTCTCAATAAAGAAGGATTTCTTAAAGTTCTCAACTGACTTAGACATCAGAGGTATCACCTTCCAGCTTACTCCGGCAACTTTCTGTTGGGAACACATACGCAAATCGAGTATTTGCATAGCGGAAATGAATCATATTCCTATGCCCAAGAATTCTTTATGCAGAACATACGAAGAACGGATGGCTATTTAACAATAGCAAAAACAAGAATGGCTTACATCGAAGATCAACGGCCAATTCTCTAGCTTTTGACAAAAGAACTTTTCTTTTGTTCTTCAAGAACACGGAAGATCGTAGCCTCTAGATCTTCTCACCAATGACTTATTATAATCAAGACTGTATGGGCTCTTATTTGGCTCCTTAAAACTTACACTTTTGTTCTTCGTGAGTTAACACAAAGAACTAATATAGCTTTTAGAGAATTTCTGAAAACTATGATCAAGAACACTTGATTGAATATTTTGATAGCCCTAGGCTCCTCTCTATTTATGGGCACAACTGGGGAGAGAAATTTCAGATCTAAGCAATGTGGGACAAGATTCAAAACAAGAGTTCTAGTCTTACTAGAACAGTATGGACGGCTACGGTTTAAACCCTTGTCTTCTCCATGCTTGCCGCATGGTCTAGGGAAAAAACTCCATGGGCCATGCGGCCACTTGTCTTGGGAGTGAGGCCTAGGATCCAACTGAGATTTTAAACCCAGGCCTTTCTCATTGTACCCATTGCATAGGCCAAGGAATAAATTTCTGGCCTTATACTTTCATGCTTCATTTAAAGTCCATGGGTTTTATCCCAAGCCTAACTTTAAATCATTTCTCTCATGTTTTAATTAAATAAAACATATAGCCTAAACATAAATAAGAGAGCCTATTATATGGTTAACATATATATCAACTTGGTGAGGGACGACCAAAAAGAAACAATAATAATTGGCTTAAATATTTTTGTAATCATGTCTCCCGATATTCGTTACGCGATAATATTTTAATCACAATTAATTTCACTAAATAATTGTGACTGCACTCCAATAAATATTTTTGCTTAAAACAATTAATTCCTTTGACTTAACAATAACTCGTAATTCCTCTATTAAATCTTCCGTAGCAGAATTAAGGTCAAGGATACTGCCACTTAATTATCTACATCTTTTCGTTAAGTCACTGATTTTATGATATTCTCATAATGTGATAAATCACATATATTTTTTGGTATGTCAACCAAAATGCTATGACCAGAGACTTGAGAACAATATCCATAAAATCTATCTTAAGGGAAAATTTCTTATCTCTTTGTCTACCTGACAAAAGATTTGGATTTCTTTTTGAATTTTGTGTTCCCACAAGGTTCAAATGTGATTACCCAACGTATTGAGCTTCTATTGACCGACAATAGGTCTTTCCCTTTGATACATCAAAGTAATCAACATCTTTACATCTGAATCCACGAACTTCTCAAAATTTAGAACCAAAGTCCAAATAAGCCTTTTAAGGAGTTTATTGTCTTTTCTCAATATACAATATTTTTTTAGAAAAGACAACTTCTTGGTTCGTTCAGTGCTTTAGGAACTTAGCAGACTACACATCAATCCTGAAGACGCACTTCTATGAATCAAGGTAGATCACAAGGATTCTATGTGTTATAGTCTTATCAAAATGGAATGCCCATTTCCATTTACTGATTGCGAACTTCAAACCTTTAAGGATACAAGGATTTATGGACTAAGACCTTGTGTGCTAACAATGTTACTCATATCCTTATCCATATTCATTGTCATCTAAGGACTTTTTCACATGCACAATGAACAATTAGGTAATAGGCATGTAAAAGATAGTACATGTCATAGCTCAACGATGATAGAATGAACAAACAATGTATTCATTTATAAACATGAAATGTCTTCATGGATTAAAAATTCACGGAGATTATGGGCATAATCCCAATAGTTTCTAGGTCATTCTTCTCAATGATTTCAGGTTTCCCTTGGCGTGGAGTTGGTGGTGCAAATTTTAGCACCATCAATTTATAATCTTATTCCCAAACCTACCACAATTGTCGAAATCCCAACACCACTTTCAATTGCATTCTAATCAAGTAGTTAAAGGATGATCTATAGATCTGTGACTTTATTCTATAACTAGATTCTTTTTCTATATATAAATTTAATTTCATCCCCCAAACTACCAAACCAATTTCACTTACACCTCCAAACTATAACTTATAACAACTGAAACCTATAAACTGTAGAAATATTTTCAAAATTAATAGCTATTAAATTTGTGTCTTGGAAATCTTTTAAAATAGAAGGTTTTAAGGAGCATTGAATGAAGAGAGTCCCACATTAGAAAGAGAGAAAGTGAAGTTGGCATTTATATAGGCTCAACAAACTTTAAGCTATAAAAAAAAAAAAAAAAACCTTGGGTGTATACACACTAGTGTATACTCTAGTACGGTGAGAAGTACCAGACGCAAATGTGCACGCGCACGCGCGTAGCGTGGCGTGGGCTGTAGGATGTTATAATGGGGCCTTGATATCTAACGGTCAGAATTAAGTGTCTGTTGGATAAGCACTTTAATTTCAAAATTCGGAATTATCGGAGCATTTGAGTGAATAATTATTTCTGATTATTCAATTTCTTTAAAACTCTTCTCTGTATTTTTTAATATATTATCAGAGTCTTTGTCTCTTGATAGATTATTTAAATCTGAAGGTATTTTTGGGTTCAATTTCGTTTTGTGCAAAACTCAATTAAATACAAAATTTTTCTGGGCTCCACTGTATGATGGAGAAATATTTGATGTTACTATCTTGCATACCATATTTGGTGGGGGCAAATAATTTCTTAAGGAAAGTGACGTTGTGACACACCTTATGAGCAATTTTTTTGTTTTGTTTTGTTTTGTTTTTGTGTTTTTGTGTTTTTTTTTTTTTTTGTATTTCCCCATTTTATTTTACAATATTAAGAAATATTTCCTCCTTCAATGGCACCAAAATCCCTAAAAGAACTTGCTACTGATTTGCCAGAACGCCAGGAAGTTCAAGTAGAAGATCAGGGCAGATGCGAGTGTAAACAGGGCCTCACGAAACCGTGCTAGCCGGGGCAACACGACAAGGTTACAAGTATTCACGAGTAAAGCTGTTAAGAAGCTGCCGTTCGCTAACCGACCGAACAGTCTAGCGAACGTGCTACTACCAAGAGCTCCCATAGCAAAACCTGAGGTGTTCATTCCCAGCCAGTTCAAAGGCCGTTCAAATGCCCCCATGTTATGTTATGTTTTTAGTTTTCAGTTTTCGTACTTAGTTTTAGTTTTATGTTTTGACCGTTCGAATGGAGGCATGTTCTGTCCAAACGGCTAGCTGTTTTACATATTGCATTTCCAGTTTATTTGGGGAATTTCCTATCTGAACGACTAGCGTAGAAGTCTAAACCGACTTAGATTCCTTTTACAACTAGGGTTAGGACTTTAGGGCTATGAATACATCCTGGGAAAAATTCACTTTACCCCCCTAAACAATCCACCCATTTTCACTTTTAACCCCAATGTTTAAAAAGTGACACTTTACCCCCCCCCCCTCTCAGTTAAAAATGTCAATGTCAAATACTTTGGAAGGGTAAAGTGTCACGTTTTAAACATAGGGATTAAAAGTGCAAATGGGTGGATAGCTTAGGGGGTAAAGTGTATTTTCCCCATACATCCTTATAGTCTCTAGAATGTAGCTTTTGATTATATTTGAGTTTTTATCAATAAGAATTCTCAGAGTTGAGTTTCTTCAATGTTGTGCCTCAAATTCTATATAGGCTTTAGCATTTTAAGAAGATTTCTTAGATTTTTGATAGACTCAAGATCTAGGAATATTTATCCGTTCTTTCTTACTTCACATCAGTGCCTCCCACGATGTCGCACTGCATCATGATTTCACCAAACTCGATCAATTTGATGGAACTTCCTTCAAGAGGTGGCAGAAGAAGATGTATTTCCTCCTTGCGGGTTTGAGGGTGGCTCACATGCTAACAACTCCAAAGCCTGTAGCACATGACAACGAGATGATTGCTGAGGCTTGGGCAAGGATGAAGTGGCAGCAGGATGACTACATCTGCAAGGGTAACATCTGCAATGCTATGGTGGATTCTCTGTTCGACATCTTCCAAAGCAAAACGACGGCCAAAGATGTTTGGGATATACTTAAGGCTAAGTATCTTTTAGAACATGCTACAAGTAAGAAGTTCTTGGCCTCTAAATTTATGAATTATAAAATGATTGATGCTAGGCCTATTGTTGAACAGTTTAACGAAATATTGCATATTTGAGTCAATTTAGTCAGCATAACATGAAGATGGATGAGGAAATTGCTGTCTCATCCATCATTGACAAACTTCCTCCTTCCTGGAAATGATGCAACGTGACTTCATGAGGCTGGAAAGAAGAACAGTAATAAAGAACAGATATGTATTTCTAGATCCTGATACTATCAAACAATCCAAGAAATCTTTTCTAAACACTAGATGCTTTCTAGGGTTTGAAGGAAAATAATGAAGAAACTCAACTCTGAGTATTCTTATTGAAAAAAAATTGAATAATAACCAACAGCTACATTCTAGGGTCTATAAAACATGTATTTATAGGCCCCCAAACCCTAAACCTAATTATAATATAAAATAGAGTTAGTTTTAGCAAAACTGTACGGAGCGTCTGCAAACTCGTCTGGAGGAGGTTGTAGACGACCCTCTTTGGGACTCCCACTAATCCCTCATCTGCAATCTCGTCCAGACGGGGTTGCGGACAAGCCTCTCTATTGCTCCTTGGCTGCAATCTCGTCTGAACAAGATTTCACACGAACAATTCTGTTCAGCTTTCTAGTCTTCTCTATATGGCCCGTTTTGACCTAGTAAACATTGGAATTAATTGAACCTCATGAAACATGACTTTGTAGATATCTGAATTATCTTTAATCCGAGGTCTGAAACTATATATATGGTATTTTTAGTAGAATTCGTCAGGTGCGAGTTTCCCCCTACATCATCCTTCTTCTCTATGGAATCCTTAGCTTTCCGGTCTACATCATCCTCCCCCGATTGGAGAGAATTTGTCCTCAAATTCACACCCTCGTTATTGAAGTTCGTAGGGGGTAAGTTTCACCCATCCCCCCTACATCATTCTCCCCTTGTTAGAGAGAATTCGTCATCGAATTCAGATGCTTCTTTCCACGATCCTTCGGGTGTCCTGTCAATTCACTCCATTCCATTTTTCTCAAACTTAAAACATGGGAACACCTTGTTATAAACATGATGCCTCTAATCATCAAAAGATCTTGATGATTGTTTTGAAGGCTCTTCACACCACCTTGCAATAAATCAGGCTTGCCGTTCCTCCCTTGTACTTTTTTCCTTCCACATGCCATGAAAATACTCGAGAATGGGTCATACGTTGTCTTCTTTGTGAACATGTAATTCTCTTCACCCGCATAAAACTCATCACAATCATTGTTATGAGAATTTAACCAAATATCGTCTACACCAAGGAAATCAACATAACCAACTTCTTCATCATTAAAATTAAGCACTCCACCTGAAAGGTCTTCATCAACCTCATGAGGTTCGGAAGCCGCATCAGAATCAACAATACCATCTGTGGGTCCTTCCTCTTCCAATGGGTCTTCTTCTTCGGGGTAGAGGATGCTAAACATGGTAGTAAACCAATCTGCTACATACTCTCTCTCTTCGTCGGCTGGCAAGGGTCTTTCCTTATGATCTTCATCCTCCTCGTCAGGATCACATGTTGGTGGGGGATCCCAATCTGCGAACCCCTGTGAAGGCTCTTCAACATCTTCTTGTTGCTCAAACTCTTCATCAATGAATCCATCTTCTTGGAATTCCTCGTCAACCCATTCATCTTCCTCCTCAACATAATACGGATTTGGTAGGTGGGATTGAGGATTGTGAATAACGGCTAAGGTGTCGCGCCTTGGACCCCATATGTCTAGTCGTACCTCCTCTGGTTGAGACATCACCTCATCATAAGAAACCATGTCGTCTTCACCTGCTTTCAGTACTACTCTCCTTATGGCCCTTTCCGTGTTAGTCAACCTTGGCTTTGCTACTAGTGGTTGGCCATTCCCTTGTGAAGGTTGTGTGGCCCAGCACTTGGTTAGGTAGCAATGTCAACTTTACTTTGTCAGCCATGAAGCTATATATGTTCTTTGTCTCATCCTAGATAGCAGCCTTCTCACATTGCCACGACTTTCCCAAAAGTAGGTGACACATGTCCATGTCGACCATGTCACAACACACATGATCCACGTATTTAGCCCCAATGGAAAAGGACACGAGACAACGTTTAGAAACCCTTGCCTCGTTTCCTCTTGTGAGGCATTCCACCCGATATGGAGTAGGATGCCTCTTGGTTTCGAGTCCCAACTTTCGAACCGCCTCTTCTGAAACTACATTCGCACGACTCCTTTGATCAATGACAAGCTGTAATACACCGACTTTTTAAATCGTTTTAAAAAGAGTTTTAAACCATTACTCAACAAGTTAATAGCCTTCTAAATCAGCCCTAAACAGAAAACCCTAAGCTATCTCAGCATAACCCAAAGCCTTCATACTTAACCATAAAGCCTTGAAGCAAAACCAAACCCCACCCTTACTGACCGTATGTATGCCAGTAGTACAGTACGTATGCTCTTGTCTCTAGTATCGGACGTACGCCACGGGACCACCAGACATACGCTCTTCTCTCTAGTACCTAACGTACGCGAGGGGACCACCGAATGTACACTACTTTTGGGTTGACCGCTGGTTAATGACTGTACGTACAATGCACCCTTTGGACAGTTGAGTAAATAGTACTGGACGTACGCCCAAATAGTACCGGACGTACGCTACTTTTTCAGAGTAGTTTGTAGCTCCCTCAGCTTTTCTGGCCTGTAAATACCAACCCCCCACCATCCCTTGAACCTATTTCTTCGTCCCCAGGCCCTCTGTAACCAACAAAGTGAGTGCTCTTTGAAAGTTTTGTGATTTAAGAGAGAGGAGGAAGGAAGCTTGTGTTCTTGCCATTTCCTAAGGTAACCTCTTGCCCCTTTTTATACACTTGATGTTGTTCTTGTTGCTTCTCTACTGTTATAAGCTTTAAAGGCATCATGTTAAAGTTCTTGTATCCTTTCTTACAAAATCAGGAAATGTTTCCAGAAGAGTTTTAAAAGTTTCTTTGATCCCTTGTATTGCATGATGTTGAGTTTTCTTACGTTTCATGTGTTTATTTAATAGCCTAGGAGGAGATATGATAGCCTATAGGTTTTATAGAAACCATAAAACACAGTTTAGAGCTTTTTGCTGGATTGCCTAACTCACTGACAGGACGTACCCTCTCAAGCTCGGACGTACGGTCAGGAAGCCAAGCATCTGCCCTTAAGCTTCACTCTTGTGTATTTTAGAGTCTAGTAATCCTTTTGTTAGATAAGGCTTAGTATCTTACTTGTAAGGATGCGCATAATGATGTGTCATATTTCGTTATAGCAGGATTTAGCAATGTTGGAAGATTTAAGCAAGCGTACGAGGTAAGTAAACACTTACAAACACTTTCTTAAAAAAGTGGGATATGTCAGTTGACTGACCACACATATGATATGAGCATGTCTACTTTTCGTAATAACTTGGTAACTGCTTTAATAACTAGTTGATAAGATGTATCATATGACATGGGCACAGGTACGTGCTTAATAATGGCCATTGGCTTACTATATAGACTTTATTCTATGGTCAAATGTATATGTTGTTATATGGGTTTTGGATCCAATGGTTTTGTGACCAGGCGTAGCCATTCCCTAATGGATGGTCACTATATGACGAACATCATTAATGATGTGGGCCACCCGAGGTTAGACTCGATCGTGCCGCTAATGGGATGGATGGTAGCGTACAATGGTCGGGGCATCGGCATTGTATTACATGTCCCCTCGGGACAGCGCCAACGCTACTGAGAAGGAGTAATATCTCAGGTAGGCCGTAAATGAGAGTTATGACCTATAAAGCATTAGTTTTTTCCTGCATTAAAATACTTAGGTGATTGCCACCGGGAGTACACCACTCTTTTATTAACCAAACAATACTTTTATAGTGTATTAACGGAGACAACACCTCTTTTAAATGTTTATTAAAACTGTACTTTTATTTTTGCTTAAATGGGCTCAATCATACTTAATTGTGAGGTTTACTTACTAAGTCCTTAGACTTACACTGTTATTACCCTTTTAGGAAGCTTGTCACTAAAACCCATGTGTGGTACGGTTGCCACTACGGACCTTGCTTTAGAATCTTCATGTTGCTATTAGGCTTTTTTTACATTATTATTAGTTGCTCCATGTCTTTAATTTCGAGAATATACTTGTCCATTTGATGATTTAATTGTTTCTCAGATTTATTTCACCTTCCTATTCATTAACTCTAATAATGCTTAGAGGGGCGATTCCTCATTTAGCCACAAGTTGGTTAAACTGGGGTAATTGCCAATAACCCTTCTAAGTTAGCCAAGGCTAATTTTGGGAGTGTTACACAAGCTTGGCCACCTTGCCTCCCATGGTGCATGTAGTTTGAAATTGTTGGCACATACTTTTAATGTATCGGGACACCGATTGATCCTTGATCTCCACCGCCCTCATATGCACTTTCTTTTTGTAGGATTTTTCTATCTTTTCTTTCACAAATATAGACCCTTGTCTCCAATTATGTGACTTTTGGCACATGGTATAGCTATAGGGCAAGAAAGCGACTCGCATGTATTTCAATAGTTTTTCCCAACTATTGATCTTCAATTTGCCTTGTCGCACCCTAGTTTGCTTTAGTTGTTGCCACCATTCAACAACTCTTTCCCAGAATGTGTTTACCACCAAAGAGACTTGTTGTTCTCCAAGCACCCATTTGAAGTCAAGAACCTCTTCAACAGTAACCACCCAATCAAGGAACTCTTCGGGTTGCAAGCAACCTTGGAATTCTCGGATGTAGAGCTTGACGCCTGCTTCCCATTTAATAGCATGAGCTTGTGTCTTAGGAAATTTCCTCCACACTCTGCGCCCTGCAAAATGATTGACAGGTTCATTCTCAATGATAAATTTTCTTTCCGCCTCCATGCTCCGCGGTCTTGGTTGACAACGATGACCGTTCGGACCACCCATGTCGGAAAAGTGATCAGTAGGGACTCCGTGTTGGGCGCGCTTTCGCTCCCTCTTCTGCACGGCTATACCACCAAACATTTCCTCCATGTGCCGCAAACAAATCACCGATTGCTCCTTACATGCTGCCTCTATGCGCACGTACATTGCGTTCATGTCTGCACAACGGTTGCCCCTCCCCATTCATGGAAAGTAACTTGGGCTCTGATACCAACTGATGTAGCATGACTTCGTGAGGCTGCAAAGAAGAACAACAATAAAGAATAGATATCTATTTCTAGATCTTCATACTATCAAAGAATCGAAGAAATCTTCTCTAAACACTAGATGCTCTCTAGGGTTTGAAGGAAAATAATGAAGAAACTCAATTCTGAGTATTCTTATTGAAGAAAACTAAATAATAATCAAAAGCTACATTCTAGGGTCTATAAAACATGTATTTATAGGCCCCCAAACCCTAAACCTAATAATAATACGAAATAGACTCAGTTTCAGCAAAATTGTGTGGCGCATCTGCAAACTCATCTGGACGAGGTTGCGGACGAGCCTCTCTATGACTCCCACTGATCCCTTGTCTACAATCTCGTCCGAAAGGGGTTGCGAACGAGTGTTGTTGAAAATTTTAAATGTACTCGGAAGTGCACGAATCTTTTTGAAATATAGGTTTACAAGTGCGAGATCAAACCCACAAAGACTTGTATAATTGTAGGAAAACTAACTAAATCTAAACTAAATAAATCCTAATCTAATTCAATAAAAATGGTGGTTGAGAAATAAAGATAAAATTAAACAATGGTGTTAAACTAAGCAGTAAACTATTAAGATAAAAATAAAGAAAGCAAACTAAAAATTAAATTACTACACTAAATTAATAAGAGTGGGATTTCATAAAATTAAGGGGAAAAACACTAAGGCTTTGGGGATCCACCTAGCATTCTATTATGTATCCTTGAGACATATTTTAACTCAACTAGGTAGAAAATCAATTCTCCTAATCGGATGATAAAACAATTAAGCACCAATCAAATATAAAATAGACTGAACATGGATTTGTTGAAAATTTGATTTTAATAACAATGTGACAAAAAATTAAGCACTCAATATATTTTCGAATCATAACAAATCAAACAAAGTAAGCATTTGATATAAGCAAAAATCACAATGAGTCAAAATAAACTTGTCACATGAAATTGTTCTCAAATTAAAAAGCATTCCCAAAATTCAGTCATTAATCTATGAAGAATAACAATAGTCTCAAAAACACATAATAAAAATACTAGGCTTCACACCTAGCCTTAGCTAAAACTTAGCCACTCATAATATTAAAGTAAATTACAATGTATAAATAAAAAGACATGCAAAAGAGAACTTGAATAATTAGAATAAATCCACTGCATGAAGCCCACAGTTCTCCCTCTCTTCTCCTCTGCCGCTCCTTCTTCTTTTTCTCTCTTCTAGTCTGTCCGTGTGATGCCTTTATATAAGGGAATAGAATTGCACTGGCATCAGGTTTCTTAAGGCAAAGGAAAGGTCTTTTCTTTTCGTTTTTTTCTTTCTTTCTTTATTGTTTTTCCTGCAGCACTGTGGCTGCCCTTAAGTGCTGTGCGGCATTCTCTTTTTCATTGGTTGAAATTAAACACTTTTCTTCGTTTGTTGACAATTCTACATGAGGGCCCTACTTTTACTTTTCTCATTTGTTTTGCTAGTCTCACCTACGCATGGCTTGGCTCATTTAAAAGACAAAATTTTGTCTTTTTGTGCTTCAACCTTCAAGTGTTCACAAGTCGTTCTTTCTTCAATTCTCTCTTTCTTAATTCCTTCCACCTACACACATCCACGACGACTTCCTTTTCTTTTCTTTTTTCTTTTTTCTTCTTTTAATAGAGAAAATATGGACATTTAAGCTATTGTCAGCGAGCCTCTATATTGCTCATCGACTGCAATCTCGTCCGGACGAGACTGCACACGAACAATTTTGCCATGCTTTTTAGTCTTCTTTTTATGGCCTGTTTTGACCTAGTAAACATTGGAATTAGCTGAACCTCGTGAAACATGACTTGTAGATATTTGAATTAGCTTTTCAACGCCACCAAGCTTGCTCTAATCCAAGGTCTGAAACTCTATATATGGCATTTGTAGTAGAACTTATCAGGTGCAAGTTTTCCCCTACATCATTGCTCTTCTTTATGGAGTCCTTAGCTTTCCGGTCTACATCACGAAAGAACAAAAGAAAATTCTAAAACACAGAAAGGAGGAGATAACTATTGATCAGTTAGGCCAGGACTTTTAGATTGAGGAAGAATTGAAGATAAAAGATAATGAAGAATAAGGATTTCTGTTTTCAAAAGTGCATATGGTGGAGGAAGGTTCTTCTTCTAAGATGCCTTTTCAGAACAAAAGTCCTTTCAAAAGAAGAGGACGAACTTTCAAAACCAGAAACTGAACTAGAACCATGAGAAGAAAGCAAAGTTTGCTTGCTATCATTGCGGTAAGCCATGTCACTTCAAAAATGATTGCCGTTTTCTGAAGAAGAAACAGGAAGCTTTTGACTCGAAAGAGTTTGTGGCCATGATATCCGAGATCTACATGCTCAAAGAAGATGGTTCTTGGTGGATTGAATCATGTGCTTCAAAGCATGTCTGCAAGGAGAGGAGTCTAATCAAGACCTTTGAAGCAATGGAGGATGGTTGTATTCTCTACATGGAAAATTACTCCACCACTGTTGTTCAAGGAAAATGAACAGTGAATTTGGAATTCACTTCTTGGAAAGTTCTTACTTTAACTGATGAATATTATGTATCAGAAATTAGGAAAAACCTCGTCTCTAGGGGGCTTCTTAATAAATTCGGATTTAAATGTGTCTTTGAGTTAAATCAATTTGTGCTGACCAAAGGGGGTGCTTTTGTTGGGAAGGGTTATCTGTTTTAGGGTATATTCAAACTATATTTGCTTAATAAAGTTGATGTTTCTGCTTATATGATTGACTCAATTTCTGTGTGCTATAAGAGATTAAGACATGTTAATACTAGAAGATTACACGATATGTCTGTTTTAAATTTGATTCATAATCATGTTAATGACATGGTCGATAAATGTAGAATATGTTTGCAAACAAAGATTACCAGAAAATCTTTTCCAAAAATTGATAGATCTTCTACATTATTTCAACTAGTGCATAGTGATGTTTGTGACATATATAGCAATCCTACGAGAGGAGGTAAAAAATATTGTGTAACCATCATTGATGATTTTTCGAAATTATGCTATGTTTATCTTATGTTTTTAAAAGATGAAGTTCTGGAAAATTTTAAAGTTAACAAACCAGAAGTGGAAAATTAATGTGATGTCAAAATTAAATGCCTTAAATCCAATAGAGGAGGAGAATTTCATTTTCCTTCTTATTGTGAATCTGTTGGCATTATTCATGAAACATCCATTGCTTAAACTCCACAACAAAATGGAGTTGCTGAAAGGAAAAACAGAACTTCAGTTGAAATGATAAACGCTTTGATTTTTAATTCTGGGCTTAATAAAAGTTTTTGGGGTGAAGCGTTTGATGTGGTCTTTTTGTGTGCAAAAATATCAATAATAAAAATATCACTCGCAATAGAACGAATCCTGGTAGAATAGGGCTATATTGAGGGTGTCGAACCTCAAGGACTGCGTGGGAGTTGTTATCAAGCTTTTCAAGATTAAATATAATTCAATTTAAAAGATGATTGCTTTGTTTTGTTTTGAAACTAAATGCATAAAAGTAAAAGTAAAAATAAATAGTATGAGAGATAGAATAGGGGGTTGATTTCTCCACTAACCGCATAATAATGGTCAATCATAAATTAATACAGGAAATTCATATTATGCATGATATAGGGCTCGTATCACTCGAGTAGTCAAGAAATTAAAATCATTAAGAAATAAGTATAATCCATCTTCGGTTGGCACAGACCGTCCACCTAACCACTAAGATGCGGTACGATCCATATTCCCTAGGTATGGATTATCTAATTCCTTAATAGGCTACACACAATCAATGAATATGCATAACTCATCTTCGGTTGACAGGAACTGTCTACCTAAATTATACTAAAGTAGGGTGTAGTACAATCCGTCTTCCCTAGGCATGGCCTATCAAATCCTATTTATCATGTGTCAGTTAAAACTGTTGTATAACAATCATTCATACAATCACAAAAAATATGAAGGATTGAGTTCAATCAATATAAAAGACTTTATAAGACAAGAGAAGAAATTCATAATGATTAAATATAAACATTAAAATCAATTCTTATAGTTATACAACCATCATGCATATAGAAAAAACCCAAATTAAAATATAATTAAACCATTGTTACTTAGAAAGGACTACATCAACACCTTATTACGAATTTTATTGCTCATGCTGGTGGTGGATGGCCTCCTGCCATGTTCCTCTTCTAACTCTCTAAGCTTCTAAGAAGATGTTTTCTATCTAAAACTAAGCATCATTCTCTTGAAGGCTTAGATGCCTATTTATAGGGAGCAAACAAGCCCTAGGAATCCCAAAAAAGTCGTAAGTCAATCTCCTAGTCCAAGTGGAAGACCGAAAACCTTGTCCAAGGTGGAATTGGGCTTCTTCCGCATTCTGGAAGCCCGTGTGCGCTTGAGCCCCCTAGAGGGTGCGCTCAAGTGCACGTCCGTCCAAATGTGTCTTTCGACCGTTCGAACAGGGACTTTCACCGTTCAGATGGGGACTTGCTCCATTCGAACATGATTGCTTAAGCTAAAGTACGTTCAAATCTAGAAGTGTTGAGTTCGATTCAAATTTGCTGCCAATGCTCCTCGAAGGGTCTTAAGCCCCAAAATTAATGGAATTAATTGCATTTTTCCTTTAGAACCTGAAAACACTAAAACAAAACAAAATCAAACAAAAAAAAAAAATGCTAAGGAATTAACATATGCGAGTTAATGGGCTTCAATGTGCAACATTTGGCTCTTATCAACGTTACTTATAGCATGTAATATATTAAATAGAGTACCACAAAAGAAATCCAAGATTACCCCATATGAATTATGGAAGAAAAGAAAACCCAATATTAATTATTTTAAGGTATGGGGGTGCAGGGCTATTGTCAGATTGCCTGAACCAAAAATTAGGAAATTAGGACAAAAAGCCATAGAATTTATTTTCTCGGGTTATGCTCAACACAGTAAGGGGTATAGGTTCTTAGTTATTGAACCTAATAATTCTGTTGAGGTAAATACTGTTATATAATCCAGAGATGCAGAATTTTATGAAAATAGGTTCACATCAATTCCATCGATCAATGATAAGATGGTGTAACCTATTAGAAATAACAATGAATCTGATGAGCCAAGTGAACCTTTTGAAATTAGGAGGAGTAAATGAATAAGAAGAGAAAAATATTTGGACCAGATTTCATCGTATATTTGGTTGAAGGATCTAGAGATTCATCTTGTAAACAAAAGATGATCTCACCTGATATAGATTCAGATCCTTTGACATATGAAGAGGCTATGAAGTCTCAAGATGCTGCATTTTGGAAAGAAGCAATAAACGATGAGATGGGTTCTATAATAGGAAATAACAAGTGGATATTAATCTACCCCATACTTCCATTCCAATTGGTTGTAAATAGATTTTTACAAGGAAATTGAAGGTAGATGGAACCATAGAAAAATTCAAAGCAATGTTGGTAGCTAAAGGTTTGGATTATTTTGACACTTATGCTTCTGTTGCTAGGATTGCTACCATTAGAACATTGATTGCATTAGCATCCTTCTATAATTTGAAATTCATCAAATGGATGTTAAAACTGCGTTTTTAAATGGTGAGCTTGAAGAAGAGATTTATATGCATCAACTTGAGGGATTTGTTTTGCCTAATCATGAATGAAAAGTGTGTAAATTGGTTGAATCCCTTTCTGGTCTTAAACAAGCTCCCAAACAGTGGCATGAAAAGTTTGATAAAGCTGTGATTGCAAATGGATTTAAAATCCATAATTATGATAAGCACGTATATAACAAGTTTCATAAAAATCTAGGAGTCATTATATGTTTATATGTTGATGACATGCTGATTTTTGGGACTGGTTATGAAAGCATTGAAATACTAAGAAATTCTTGTCTTCTAGCTATGACATGAAAGACTTAGGTATTGCCAATGTAATTCTTGGTATTAGAATTGTTAGAAATGAGAATGGATTAGTTCTTAATCAAGTCTCATTATGTTGAAAAAGTTCTTAAAAGGTTTAATCAATTTGATTGCAAACCTGTGACTACACCTTTTGATGCTAACATGAAATTGTATCCTAATACTGGTAGAGCTGTAGATCAATTAGAATACGATAGAGTTATTGGTTGTTTGATGTATACAATGACATGCACTAGACCTAACATTGCATATGCAGTGGGTAAACTGAGTAGATATACTAGTAACCCTAGTCATATTCATTGGATTGCAGTACACAGGATTCTTAAATATTTAAAAATGACCATGGATTATGGTATTTTGTACATCAGATAACCTATAATGTTGGAAGGATATACAGATATTAGTTGGATCACGAATGATGATGATTACAAATCAAATAGTGGGTGCATTTTCACCCTTGGTGGATGAGCTATCTCCTGGGGTTCTAAGAAACAGACCCTTATTACATACTCTACCATGGCGGCATAGTTTGTGGCATTGGCTTCTTTTAGCAAAGAAGCTGAATGGTTGAGGAATTTATTAATGGAAATTCCTATATGGCCTAAACCTATGTTTCTGGTGTCTTTACATTGTGATAGTCAAGCTACTCTATCACGAGCTTCTAGTCATATCTATAATCTCAAATCAAGGCATATTGGTTTAAGGCATAGTTATGTAAGACAGTTACTCACTGATGGAGTAATTACCATTGATTTTGTAAGATCTGTTCAAAACTTGGCAAATCCATGGACTGTAGCACTTGCAAGGGATTTGGTGTGGAAAACATCATAGGGGATGAGATTAAAGCCATTAGATCACCAATAGTGGAAACTCAACTCAACACTTGAAATTTCAAGATCTTGAGTTTAATGAGCTAAAGTACACTATATGTAGTGATTGCAAGCACCACATATTGTATTAGGTTTTAAACTAATAAAACATCCCAATGTAAGAGTGCTTGGAACCTGTAATGTTATAGTAGAGGTTGTGCGTTATGCGCTTAGTAGGCATAGAACATGTTTTTGTTGAAGTGTATTTGTAACAGGGCACTTCCGATGAGCCTACCCTATACGAGTTTCGGAGGTGGTGCCGCCTTCTATGGGACAGAGATTTTGTTTCTAGAACGCTTATGAAACTGGGATATAGACACAAGGCCAATCCACGTGTCGGCATAAAAAGAAATACCCAAAGAGAAGAAAAAGCATGTGTGAGGTATGTCTGGTTATTTAAATAGGATAGTTGGTTCAAGTTTATCTACCATGTTATTCTGATTAGCTTTGACATACTATCACTCAGTGAAGGTTCAAGTCCTCAAGACACCTTCATTTATGCATAAGTTTTTCTATTCTAATCAAGTTATTTTTTTATTTTGAAAATGGTGGGGAATTGTAGAAATATTTTCAAAATTAATAGTTATTAAATATTATTTTGTGTTTTGCGAATCTTTTAAAATGGAAGGTTTTAAAGAGCATTGAATGAAGATCATTTATAAGGCTCCCACATGGGAATAGAGAAAGTGAAGTTAGCATTTATAAGGCTCAACAAACTTTAAGCTATTAAAAAAAAACTTAGGTGTATACACACTAGTGTATACTCTAGTACGGTACGAAGCACCAGACGCAAACGCGCACGCGCACGTGGTGTGGGTGCTAGTGGCGCCTTGATGGCGCACTTGGCACTTAGCATCGGAGCTTAGAGCAATCTGATCATGACCATTCATTTTTGGACAGTCAAGATCATTCAATCCAATGGTTTGACATAAACTGTAGGATGCTTCTTAGGTAAATCGAGTGGTTGGATTTATTGGACTGTAATTAAAGTTAATTGTAAAATCAAATTAACTTTGATCTAACGATTAAGATTAAATAAATAAAATCTAATGGTTATTATGAGATAATTATTTAATCTAACGGTCATAATTAAGTGTATGTTGGATAAGCAGTTTAATAATAGTTTAGTAGTTTAATTTCGAAATTCGAAATTATCTGAGTAGTTGAGTAGATAATTATCTCTGTTTATTCAATTTCTTTAAAACTCTTCTATGTATTTTTTAATATATTATCAGAGTCTTTGTGTCTTGATAGAATAGATAAATCTGAGGGTATTTTTGGGTTTAATTTCGTTTTGTGTAGAACGCAATTAAATACAGAAGTTTTCTCGCCTCCATTGTATCCTGGAGAAATATTTGTTGTTACCCTTTTGCATACCATATCTGATGGGGGCAAATAATTTCTTAAGAAAAATGACGTTGTAACCCACCTTAGGAGGAATTTCGTTTTTTTTTGTGTATTTCCCCTTTTTCTTTTACATAAACTACCCAAATGTTTTGAGATAATTGATCCTCCCACAAATTTGATCACTATTTTTGATGGAAAAGACTACACATGCTAATCACCATGCACTTGTCGATGAGCCGTTTATTCTACCAAAAATACCCCCAATTTTAGCGACGAAAAACGCTCTATTCGATTTTAAAAGCTCTATTTCCTAATACAATTACAAACGCTCTATTTGATTCGAGATAGTGCGAGTCATGTGCAGGTGTAGTACTTGGATAAGGGCGATTCCCACCGCAGATTATAATGTTGACATGACTGGGATGACCCCCGGCCAATTCATTACCACGTTGAAAGTTGATGAAATAATTCCTGCAGCTCCAGTTTATCAAATCGTAAAACAGTTAAAAAAATTTACAGAAGTTTCTGCACATATCTTGTACGGGCACCTGAGGTGGTGAAACTCTCTCAAACAATATATATAATTTCTTCATAGTACTCTCTGTCGGATAACCATGAATTTCAAAAAGCAACTCGCACTTTCCAAATGGCATTCAAACTCTGTCGGATAACGATTCCAAAAACATAAAACTCGAAATGATCACATTCTTGTGCCCCATGTTCCATCATCAACCACATATTGTTGCTATGGTTGTTGAAGGACAAGAAACAATTATAAATTCAAAGACTACTTTCCAACACAACAGCTATGATCTGATTTGACTATTCGAGCTAATCGGTACAAAGTACTATACCAGAATCACTCCTTTTTTCAGACCATGCACCCTTTTCACATGCGTATCAGATAATATTATTTAGCTTCAGAAGCAACTACATGAATACAAACACTAGAATATATGACTCATCAATCAGTAGCACAGTGGTATCAAACTTCGTCCACATCTTCCAATATTGAAGCTTCATGAAGTAATTAATCACAATATATATATAAATGGTTGTCCAAAGAATATAAATGTATATAAGACGTTTGGCAAAAGCACACTTCAATCATGCCCAATTATATAGGTAGCTAGGACAGAACCAAGAATTTTTACTACGTTTTATAAATGACACCAATTAATCAAGAAAAGATTTATGTCCCTAATTTTTCGACGTCGTTTCAGTTTGGGCGTAATAACCATGGATCAAGACAAAAAAATTGTGCCATTTTAGATATCTAAGGCTTCCACCATCAACATCTCTTTGCGTAACCATAGTGTGTTATGATCCTGAATATCAACTCCGTAACCTGATAATTAGTATCATAGGAAGATTAATCCCTAAACCCTAAACCCTAAATGAATAGATCAATTTCTATAATTTCAACTCCAGATAAAATGTGTTACTATTCCAAAAGACCAGTATGCCTTTGTTTTGGGCGAGAGGAGCCTGAAAGGCTTAATTAACCTCTCATTGAATACAACGTTAATGATGAGTAAACCCTAGATAAATATCCAAGGTCGTCTAGCCGGTTTAATCATGAGATGCTAAAGGTGCTACTCTGACCAATCCATTGAGGCCCCCAAGCGACAAAAGTTTTTCATCCCTATTAAGTCAGAAATGGAGAGAGATAGAGAGAGTTGTCTTGCTCTGTATGTTTGATACTCTACATGTTGTACACATACAATAAAGTAACATGAAAGGGGTAATTATTTTTTTTCCCATCAACTATAACGCATTGTCACATTGACCTCATCAAATATAATGCATTGTCACTTTGCCTCAATCAATTACAACGCATTGTCATTTCAAGATGGCATGTAGGGCGCATGTGACAGGTTGACCGTCTGAATTAATACCTTTGACTGGCAGAAATAGGAGTTTTGGGCATAAAATAGTAATTTGATAGGATCAAACAATTGGACAATGCGTTGTAGTTGATAAGAAGAAAAGGTAATTACCTCAACATGAAACCTAGGAGGAGTAAGTGTTGGCCATGGCCAGGGTGATTAATTTTGCACCAGAAAAGACGAAAACATTTCAAAGAGACTGAAAGATTTAAGTAATTAACATAAAAGAAGATGGTCATTATATATATACATATATATGTGTGTGTGGGGTGCACTACGTACGATTGGATATTGAAAGGAATCTAGAACATACAAATGATTACAAAGATCCTCTGAATCACTTCATAAGATTATTGTTCCATTTTTGTGGTGCACCTTGTATACTACTTCTATTACTCTATTTATTGGAAAATACTCAAAATCATTCCCAGCTTTTTCGTACCTACATAATTATAAATTAACTGGAAAATAAAATAAATAAATAGCATCCTTTGCCAGCCAGTATATAAGAATGAAATAGGATGTATGGTGGCAGCAGGCAAGCCGTATATTTTTCTTTCCCACCTGAGATCTGGAAAACACAACTCGATCGATTGCTTAGCTATTGTAAGTAAAAAGACATGGTGGACAACATAGAGAAGAAAATTCTTGTAAGGGAATTCAATGAAGACAGAGACTTTGAAGTGGTGGGGAAGCTTGAGAGGAAATGTGAGATAGGGTCTAAAATGGGGGTCTCAATTTTCACTAGCATGATTGGTGACCCTTTATGTAGGATTCGCTTCTATCCCCTTCATGTCATTCTGGTGGGTAACAGATACTTTTTCCTTATATGTATATATAAATATAAATCTTGCCAAATCCATCCATGCACATACACATATCATGCATACATTAATTAATTGCATTCCTTTTTTTTAGATGATGCATGCATATATGTCTCCCTTTCTTGGTACTACTTTTTCTCTGGGGAATCCCTTTGTCCCTCCGAAGACATTATAGTTATCGATATAGACCACTAATAATGTTCTTGAAAATGACCTTGCAGGTAGCTGAGCTGCTTGAAAATGGGAAGCTTGTCGGAGTGGTTCGAGGATGCATTAAGGGCGTTCAAACTGGTAATTTTGGGGAATCACATGTCAAGATGGGTTGCATACTAGGCCTTCGAGTCTCTCCTACACACCGGTAATACTCTACATTGATATTCCATGTTTCGATATATGAAGAAACACGTCGATTTGCGACTCCTGATTGCATGATTACTTGTTAATACTTTGTTAAATCATTACTTATTCTAAAAACTTAAACAATGTTCAAATTGAATATCTCTGTCGATCCGATACCATATATTAAATCACAATTTCTCTCGGAAACTTAAGCTAATAAAAAATGATGAGACAAAATTTTCTACAAATTAGAAAGGGAAATGATGTGTACGTACAGAAAGCTGTTATCAACTTATATATAACTCACATGCTTCAATCATTTCATGTATCATGAGTGAAAAAAGGTGTTTGACATATTTAATTATGGTCATTTTAATTACTTTTTAAGATTTTAATGAAATGATTTTTGTTTTGTGGATGAATATGTTTTTAAGGTTCCCGCCGCCAGTTAAGCACTATTACTTTTGTTAGAATATTTTATATTATTCTCTAGGGTTTATTTTCTACCATAATTAGTCTAGGATTTCTTATTTATCACTCATAGCCTCTTTATATATAGAAGCCTCTCTAATCATTCTCAATATATCATTATCAATACAATGTAGTCCTTGTATTTGCTTCCTCTCTTTCTCCTTCTTCCACTCTCAATATATTTAACAACTTTCATTTGTTGTCCGGTATATATATAGACGGATGGGAATAGGATTAGAGCTTGTGAATTCAGTTGAAGAATGGCTGCTGAGAAATGGAGCAGAGTATACATTTCTAGCCACTGAAGAAAACAACTCAGCCTCAATGAATCTCTTCACTCTCAAATGCAGCTACATCAACCTCAGCTCATTGGTCATATTTGTTCAACAAATCTGTTTCCCTGCTAAGAATTATAGCCTGTCGGAAGACATAAAAGTAGAGAAGTTGCACATAGACCAGGCAACTTCCTTGTACAAACAGAAGCTGAAAGACAAAGAGATATCTCCAGCAGACATTGAAGCGATTTTGAAGGAAAACCCCAGCCTCGGCACGTGGGTGTGCTACTTCAAAGAAGGCGGTTGGATGAACACACACAACAACAACAATGAAAAGAAAGATGATGAGAGGAAAACCCCAAGCTCTTGGATAATCTTCAGCATATGGAATAGCTGTGCAAAGGAAAAGATTTTTCCATGCCTTGGATTTCTCTTTCTGTATGGGATGCTTGGGGAGGGAGAGAAGCTTGGGGAGCTGATGGAATCTGTGTGGAGCTTTGCATCGAATGTGGGGCAAAATGTGAAGGATTGTAAGGTGATTGCAGCTGAGCTAGGGGTGACTGATCCTCTCATCAAGCATGTTCCACAGGAGTCCTCTATGTCACGAATCAATGATCTCTGGTACGCTAAGAAGTTGATGTTCCACGATAATAATACGGATAAATTAATGCTGGCCAAGGGACCATTAGGAGATGTATTTGTCGATCCAAGAGATTTTTAGAGTTAATTATTTATTTGTTCTTCGAGAACCCTAGCTACGTGTTACATATCACATATATATGATCAATGGTGATCTTGTGGGTTGAAGAAGATGAAAAGTACCCCAATGATGACAAGGGCGATGAGACAAGTGCATGGAAACCTAGCTAGAGATCATGAATAGTTGATGGAATATGTATTGTATGTCCTTAATTGCTTAACTTTTCTGGTGTATTCATCCAAAAACAATAATCATATATATAATAGCGAAAACCTCTTTAGAAGTGCTTTAAAATTGTGACATGTAATGTAAACCTATTTTTTGAAAGGATGAACCAGTTTTTTAATGCACAATTTAAAATACTGAATCAGTTCATGTGTTTGAAGTAAAAAACGGAAGGCTTTGCATTTTTGAAAGCCCATAACAACCCACGCAATGGGTAGGATTCTTCATTAAAATTTAATTATAAAATTTAAAGGTATTACCATTGTACTTTTTATTATATATAAGTTAAAAAATACATTTCTATCGTACATTTAATGCAAGCAAATAAATCATCTCACCTCAGTTTCAATGCTTACTTACCTCTTCAATGTTTTCTGGTACACGTGCATATGTTCCCTCTACAAAAAAAAGGGGATTTTCTGACGTGGCAAACAGTGTCTTTTTTTTGCCAAGTCAGTAATTACTGACGTGCGAATTAGACACGTCAGCAAAATTATTTTCTGACGTGTCAAAGTTAAAACGTCAGGATTTACTGACGTGTTAATTCTTGACGCGTCAGTAAAAATTTAACCAAATTTAATTTTGACGCAAATTTTTTAATTAGAAATAAAAATTATTAATTTCTGACGTGCCAACATTCGGCACGTCAGAAATTGCTGACGTGTCAAAACGACACGTCAGAAATTTCTGACGTGTCGCTTTGGCATCGAATTTCACGCGGTCGCTTTGATCGCCGTTGAATTTCCTGACTGTCGCTTTGACACGTGCCGTTGACTTCCGATGTCAAAGTTCACACGTAAATGTATTTCAATTATTATTATGTTTATTATTATTATTATTATTTTTGTTTTCTTTTGGTTTTTTGTTTTTGTTTATACAACTTATTTAATATTTATATACTTCAATATGCCTAATGCATGTTAATTACTTAATTTTATTATTTTAAGGAGATTCCAAAATATTGAACGAGCTAAATTATAGGATAATGTACGTTATATATCCTTAATTTAGGTTTGACGTACACGTACATGTCATTTTTATAACTTTGATTTGGAAAATTTGCTTTACAAAACCAATCATTCCAAAACATATTATATATATATATATAAACATGTCGATATACTATTTTTGTATAAAATGTCATTTTCAATTAATTTGGAGATATTGGAACTTCAAGGGATGAAAACACAAAATCTTTTGTGATTAAATACTATATATTAATTTACAAACCTTTTTTCTTCTTCTTTGATTTTTGAAAAATACTTAGATTAATATTAGAACCTTTGCTATAATTAAGTTAATTACAATATATTATATATTATACTTACAATAATTAAATACTATATACTTAGAATATTATATTTATAGGATATAATTAGGATATAATTAAGTATATTAACGTACTTAATTATATATATCATACAATTATATTTATAAATATAATACAAATATATAACTTATATATATATA
>NC_081541.1:15072666-15087066 GCF_901000735.1 Corylus avellana
AGTGCAATTCTATTCCCTTATATAAAGGCATCACACGGACAGACTAGAAGAGAGAAAAAGAAGAAGGAGCGGCAGAGGAGAAGAGAGGGAGAACAGTGGGCTTCATGCAGTGGATTTATTCTAATTATTCAAGTTCTCTTTTGCATGTCTTTTTATTTATACATTGTAATTTACTTTAATATTATGAGTGGCTAAGTTTTTAGCTAAGGCTAGGTGTGAAGCCTAGTATTTTTATTATGTGTTTTTGAGACTATTGTTATTCTTCATAGATTAATGACTGAATTTTGGGAATGCTTTTTAATTTGAGAACAATTTCATGTGACAAGTTTATTTTGACTCATTATGATTTTTGCTTATATCAAATGCTTACTTTGTTTGATTTGTTATGATTCGAAAATATATTGAGTGCTTAATTTTTTGTCACATTGTTATTAAAATCAAATTCTCAACAAATCCATGTTCAGTCTATTTTATATTTGATTGGTGCTTAATTGTTTTATCATCCGATTAGGAGAATTGATTTTCTACCTAGTTGAGTTAAAATATGTCTCAAGGATACATAATAGAATGCTAGGTGGATCCCCAAAGCCTTAGTGTTTTTCCCATTAATTTTATGAAATCTCACTCTTATTAATTTAGTTTAGTAATTTAATTTTTAGTTTGTTTTGTTTATTTTTATCTTAATAGTTTACTGCTTTATTTATTCTGCTTAGTTTAACTCCATTGTTTAATTTTATCTTTATTTATCAACCACCATTTTTATTGAATTAGATTATGATTTATTTAGTTTAGATTTAGTTAGTTTTCCTACAATTATACAAGTCTCTGTGGGTTTGATCTCGCACTTGTAAACCTATATTTCAAAAAGATTCGTGCACTTCCGAGAACATTTAAAATTTTCAACAACACTCGTCCGCAACCCCTTTCGGACGAGATTGTAGACAAGGGATCAGTGGGAGTCATAGAGAGGCTCGTCCGCAACCTCGTCCGGATGAGTTTGCAGATGCGCCACACAATTTTGCTGAAATTGAGTCTATTTCATATTATTATTAGGTTTAGGGTTTGGGGGCCTATAAATACATGTTTTATAGACCCTAGAATGTAGTTTTTGATTATTATTTAGTTTTCTTCAATAAGAATACTCAGAGTTGAGTTTCTTCATTATTTTCCTCAAACCCTAGAGAGCATCTAGTGTTTAGAGAAGATTTCTTCGATTCTTTGATAGTATGAAGATCTAGAAATAGATATTTATTCTTTATTGTTGTTCTTCTTTGCAGCCTCATGAAGTCATGCTACACCAGTTGGTATCAGAGCCCAAGTTACTTTCTATGAATGGGGAGGGGCAACCGTTGTGCAGACATGAACGCAGTGTAAGTGCGCACGGAGGCAGCATGTAAGGAGCAATCGGTGATTTGTTTGGGCCACATGGAGGAAATGTTTGGTGGTATAGCCGTGCAGAAGAGGGAGCGGAAGTGCGCCCAACACGAAGTCCCTACTGATCACTTTTCCGACATGGGTGGTACGAACAGTCATCATTGTCAACCAAGACCGTGGTGCATGGAGGCGGAAAGAAAATTTATCATTGAGAATGAACCTGTCAATCATTTTGCAGGGCGCAGAGTGTGGAAGAAATTTCCTAAGACACAAGCTCATGCTATTCCATGGGAAGCAGGCATCAAGCTTTATATCCGAGAATTCCAAGGTTGCTTGCAACCCGAAGAGTTCCTTGATTGGGTGGTTACTGTTGAAGAGGTTCTTGACTTCAAAAGGGTGCTTGGAGAACAACAAGTCTCTTTGGTGGTAAACACATTCCGGGAAAGAGTTGTTGAATGGTGGCAACAACTGAAGCAAACTAGGATGCGACAAGGCAAATTGAAGATCAATAGTTGGGAGAAACTATTGAAATATATGCGAGCCGCTTTCTTGCCCTATAGCTATACCATGTGCCAAAAGTCACATAATTGGAGACAAAGGTCTATATTTGTGAAAGAAAAGATAGAAAAATCCTACAAAGAGAAAGTGCATATGGGGGCGGCGGAGATCAAGGATCAATCGGTGTCCCGATACATTAAAAGTATGTGCCAACAATTGCAAACTACATGCACCATGGGAGGCAAGGTGGCCAAGCTTGTGTAACACCCCCAAAATTAGCCTTGGCTAACTTAGCAGGGTTATTGGCAATTACCCCAGTTTAACCAATTTGTGGCTAAATGAGGAATCGCCCCTCTAAGCATTATCAAAGTTAATGCATAGGAAGGTGAAATAAATCTGAGAAACAATTAAATCATCAAATGGACAAGTATATTCTTGAAATTAAAGACATGGAGCAACTAATAATAATGTAAAAAAAGCCTAATAGCAACATAAAGATTCTAAAGCAAGGTCCGTAGTGGCAACCGTACCACACATGGGTTCTAGTGACAAGCTTCCTAAAAGGGTAATAACAGCGTAAGTCTAAGGACTTAGTAAGTAAACCTCACAATTAGGTATGATTGAGCCCATTTAAACAGAAATAAAAGTACAGTTTTAATAAACATTTAAAAGAAGTGTTGTTTCCGTTAATACACTATAAAAGTATTGTTTGGTTAATAAAAGAGTGGTGTACTCCTGGTGGCAATCACCTAAGTATTTTAATGCAGGAAAAAACTAATGATTTATAGGTCATAACTCTCATTTATGGCCTACCTGAGATATTACTCCTTCTCAGCAGGGTTGGCGCTGTCCCGGGGGACATGTAATACAATGCCGATGCCCCGACCATTGTACGCTACCGCCCATCCCATTAGTGGCACGACCAAGTCCGACCTCGGGTGGCCCACATCACTAATGATGTCCGTCCTATAGTGACCATCCATTAGGGAATGGCTACGCCTGGTCACGAAACCATTGGATCCAAAACCCATATAACAACACACACATTTGATCATAGAATAAAGTCTATATAGTAAGCCTATGGCGATTATTAAGCACGTACTTGTGCCCATGTCATATGATACATCTTATCAACTAGTTATTAAAGCAGTTACCAAGTTATTACGAAAAGTAGACATGCTCATATCATATGCGTGGTCAGTCAACTGACATATCCCATTTTTTTAAGAAAGTGTTTGTAAGTGTTTACTTACCTCGTACGCTTGCTTAAATCTTCCAACATTGCTAAATCCTGCTATAACGAAATATGACACATCATTATACACATCCTTACGAGTAAGATACTAAGCCTCATTTAACAAAAGGATTGCTAGACTCTAAAATACACAAGAGTGAAGCTTAAGGGCAGATGCCTGGCTTTTTGACCGTATGTCCGAGCTTGAAAGGGTACGTCCTGTCAGTGAGTTAGGCAATCCAGCAAAAAGTTCCAAACTGTGTTTTATGGTTTCTATAAAACCTATAGGCTATTAAATAAACACATGAAACGTAAGAAAACTCAACATCATGCAATACAAGGGATCAAAGAAACTTTTAAAACTCTTTTGGAAAAATTTCTTGATTTTGTAAGAAAGGATACAAGAACTTTAACATGATGCCTTTAAAGCTTATAACAGTAGAGAAGCAACAAGAACAACATCAAGTGTATAAAAAGGGGCAAGAGATTACCTTAGGAAATGGCAAGAACACAAGCTTCCTTCCTCCTCTCTTAAATCACAAAACTTTCAAAGAGCACTCACTTTGTTGGTTACAGAGGGCCTGGGGACGAAGAAATAGGTTCAAGGGACAGTGGGGGGTGGTATTTATAGGCCAGAAAAGCTGAGGGCGCTACAAACTATTCTGAAAAGTAGCGTACGTCCGATACTATTTGGGCGTACATCCAGTACTATTTACTCAACTGTCCAAAGGGTGCATCTTAAGTACAGTCATTTACCATTGGTCAACCCAAAAGTAGTGTACATTCGGTGGTCCCCTCGCGTACGTCAGGTACTAGAGACAAGAGCGTATGTCTCGTGGTCCCATGGCGTACATACGATACTAAAGACAAGAGCGTACGTATTGTACTACTGGCATACATACGGTCAGTAAGGGTGGGGTTTGGTTTTGCTTTGAGGCTTTATGGTTAAGTGTGAAGGCTTTGGGTTATGCTGAGATAGCTTAGGGTTTTCTGTTTAGGGCTAATTTAGAAGGCTATTAACTTGTTGAGTAATGGTTTAAAACTCTTTTTAAAACGATTTAAAAAGTCGGTGTATTACAGCTTGTCATTGATCAAAGGAGTCGTGCGAATGTAGTTTCAGAAGAGGCGGTTTGAAAGTTGGGGCTCGAAACCAAGAGGCATCCTACTCCATATTGGGTGGAATGCCTCACAAGAGGAAACAAGGCAAGGGTTTCTAAACGTTGTCTCGTGTCCTTTTCCATTGGGGCTAAATACGTGGATCATGTGTGTTGTGACATGGTCGACATGGACACGTGTCACCTACTTTTGGGAAAGTCGTGGCAATGTGAGAAGGCTGCTATCTAGGATGAGACAAAGAACATATATAGCTTCATGGCTGACAAAGTAAAGTTGACATTGCTACCTAACCAAGTGCTGGGCCACACAACCTTCACAAAGGAATGGCCAACCACTAGTAGCAAAGCCAAGGCTGACTAACACGGAAAGGGCCATAAGGAAAGTAGTACTGAAAGCAGGTGAAGACGACATGGTTTCCTATGATGAGGTGATGTCTCAACCAGAGGAGGTACGACTAGACATATGGGGTCCAAGGTACGACACCTTAGCCGTTATTCACAATCCTCAATCCCACCTACCAAATTAGTATTATGTTGAGGAGGAAGATGAATGGGTTGATGAGGAATTCCAAGAAGATGGATTCATTGATGAAGAGTTTGAGCAACAAGAAGATGTTTAAAAGCCTTCACAAGGGTTCGCGGATTGGGATCCCCCACCAACATGTGATCCTGACGAGGAGCATGAAGATCATAAGGAAAGACCCTTGCCAGCCGACGAAGAGAGAGAGTACATAGCAGATTGGTTTACTACCATGTTTAGCATCCTCTACCCCGAAGAAGAAGACCCATTGGAAGAGGAAGGACCCGCAGATGGTATTGTTGATTTTGATGCGGCTTCCGAACCTCATGAGGTTGATGAAGACCTTCCAGGTGGAGTGCTTAATTTTAATGATGAAGAAGTTGGTTATGTTGATTTCCTTGGTGTAGACGATATTTAGTTAAATTCTCATAACAATGATTGTGATCAGTTTTATGCGGTTGAAGAGAATTACATGTTCACAAAGGAGACAACGTATGACCCATTCTTAAGTATTTTCATGGCATGTGGAAGGAAAAAAGTACAAGGGAGGCACGGCAAGCCTGATGTATTGCAAGGTGATGTGAGGAGCCTTCAAAACAATCATCAAGATCTTTTGATGATTAAAGGGATCATGTTTATAACAAGGTGTTCCCATGTTTTAAGTTTGAGAAAAAGGGAATGGAGTGAATTGACAGGACACCCGATGGATCGTGGAAAGAAGCATCTGAATTCGATGACAAATTCTCTCCAATAGGGGCAGAATGATGTAGGGGGGATGGGTGAAACTTACCCCCTACGGACTTCAATAATGAGGGTGTGAATTTGAGGACGAATTCTCTCCAATCTGGGGAGGATGATGTAGACCGGAAAGCTAAGGATTCCATAGAGAAGAAGGATGATGTAGGGGGAAACTCGCACCTGATGAATTCTACTAAAAATGCCATATATATAGTTTCAGACCTCGGATTAAAGATAATTCAGATATCTACAAAGTCATGTTTCATGAGGTTCAATTAATTCCAATGTTTACTAGGTCAAAACGGGCCATAAAGAGAAGACTAGAAAGCTGAGCAGAATTGTTCATGTGAAATCTTGTTCAGACGAGATTGCAGCCGAGGAGCAACAGAGAGGCTCGTCCGCAACCCCGTCCGGACGAGATTGCAGATGAGGGATTAGTGGGAGTCACAAAGAGGGTCGTCTGCAACCTCCTCCAGACGAGTTTGCAGACGCTCCGTACAGTTTTGCTGAAACTAACTCTATTTTATATTATAATTAGGTTTAGGGTTTGGGGGCCAATAAATACATGTTTTATAGACCCTAGAATGTAGCTGTTGATTATTATTCAATTTTTTTCAATAAGAATACTCAGAGTTGAGTTTCTTCATTATTTTCCTTCAAACCCTAGAAAGCATCTAGTGTTTAGAAAAGATTTCTTGGATTGTTTGATAGTATCAGGATCTAGAAATACATATCTGTTCTTTATTACTGTTCTTTTTAGCAAGGTGATGTGAGGAGCCTTCAAAACAATCATCAAGATCTTTTGATGATTAAAGGGATCATGTTTATAACAAGGTGTTCCCATGTTTTAAGTTTGAGAAAAAGGGAATGGAGTGAATTGACAGGACACCCGATGGATCGTGGAAAGAAGCATCTGAATTCGATGACAAATTCTCTCCAATAGGGGCAGAATGATGTAGGGGGGATGGGTGAAACTTACCCCCTACGGACTTCAATAATGAGGGTGTGAATTTGAGGACGAATTCTCTCCAATCTGGGGAGGATGATGTAGACCGGAAAGCTAAGGATTCCATAGAGAAGAAGGATGATGTAGGGGGAAACTCGCACCTGATGAATTCTACTAAAAATGCCATATATATAGTTTCAGACCTCGGATTAAAGATAATTCAGATATCTACAAAGTCATGTTTCATGAGGTTCAATTAATTCTAATGTTTACTAGGTCAAAATGGGCCATAAAGAGAAGACTAGAAAGCTTAGCAGAATTGTTCATGTGAAATCTTGTTCAGACGAGATTGCAGCCGAGGAGCAACAGAGAGGCTCGTCCGCAACCCCGTCCGGACGAGATTGCAGATGAGGGATTAGTGGGAGTCACAAAGAGGGTCGTCTGCAACCTCCTCCAGATGAGTTTGCAGACGCTCCGTACAGTTTTGCTAAAACTAACTCTATTTTATATTATAATTAGGTTTAGGGTTTGGGGGCCAATAAATACATGTTTTATAGACCCTAGAATGTAGCTGTTGATTATTATTCAATTTTTTTCAATAAGAATACTCAGAGTTGAGTTTCTTCATTATTTTCCTTCAAACCCTAGAAAGCATCTAGTGTTTAGAAAAGATTTCTTGGATTGTTTGATAGTATCAGGATCTAGAAATACATATCTGTTCTTTATTACTGTTCTTCTTTCCAGCCTCATGAAGTCACATTGCATCATTTCCAGGAAGGAGGAAGTTTGTCAATGATGGATGAGACAGCAATTTCCTCATCCATCTTCATGTTATGCTGTCTAAATTGACTCAAATATGCAATATTTCGTTAAACTGTTCAACAATAGGCCTAGCATCAATCATTTTATAATTCATAAATTTAGAGGCCAAGAACTTCTTACTTGTAGCATGTTCTAAAAGATACTTAGCCTCAAGTATATCCCAAACATCTTTGGCCGTCGTTTTGCTTTGGAAGATGTCAAACAGAGAATCCACCATAGCATTGCAGATGTTACCCTTGCAGATGTAGTCATCCTGCTGCCACTTCATCCTTGCCCAAGTCTCAACAATCATCTCGTTGTCATGTACTACAGGCTTTGGAGTTGTTAGCATGTGAGCCACCCTCAAACCCGCAAGGAGGAAATGCATCTTCTTCTGCCACCTCTTGAAGGAAGTTCCATCAAATTGATCCAGTTTGGTGAAATCATGATGCAGTGCGACATCGTGGGAGGCACTGATGTGAAGTAAGAAAGAACGGATAAATATTTCTAGATCTTGAGTCTATCAAAAATCTAAGAAATCTTCTTAAAATGCTAAAGCCTATATAGAATTTGAGGCACAATATTGAAGAAACTCAACTCTGAGAATTCTTATTGATAAAAACTCAAATATAATCAAAAGCTACATTCTAGAGACTATAAGGATGTATGGGGAAAATGCACTTTACCCCCTGAGCTATCCACCCATTTGCACTTTTAACCCCTATGTTTAAAACGTGACACTTTACCCTTCCAAAGTATTTGACATTGACACTTTTAACTGGGGGGGTAAAGTGTCACTTTTTAAACATTGGGGTTAAAAGTGAAAATGGGTGGATTGTTTAGGGGGGTAAAATGTATTTTTCCCAGGATGTATTTATAGCCCTAAAGTCCTAACCCTAGTTGTAAACGGAATCTAAGTCGGTTTAGACTTCTACGCTAGTCGTTCAGATAAGAAATTCCCCCGTTCGGACGGTCCCCAAATAAACTGGAAATGCAATATGTAAAACAGCTAGCCGTTTGGACAGAACATGCCTCCATTTGAACGGTCAAAACATAAAACTAAAACTAAGTACGAAAACTGAAAACTAAAAACATAACATAACATGGGGGCATTTGAACGGCCTTCGAACAAGCTGGGAACGGACACCTCAGGTTTTGCTATGGGACCTCTTGGTAGTAGCACGTTCGCTAGACTGTTCGATCGGTTAGCGAACGGCGGCTTCCTGACAGCTTTACTCGCGAATACTTGTAACCTTGTCGTGTTGCCCCAGCTAGCACGGTTCCGTGACGCCCTGTTTACACTCGCATCTGCCCCGATCTTCTACTTGAACTTCCTGGCGTTCTGGCAAATCAGTAGCAAGTTCTTTTAGGGATTTTGGTGCCATTGAAGCGGGAAATATTTCTTAATATTGTAAAATAAAATGGGGAAATAAAAAAAAAAAAACAAAACAAAACAAAACAAAACAAAAACAAAAACAAAAACAAAAACAAAAACAAAACAAAACAAAAAACAATACAAAACCAAAAAAATTGCTCATAAGTTGTGTTACAACGTCACTTTTCTTAAGAAATTATTTGCCCCCACCAGATATGGTATGCAAGAGAGTAACATCAAATATTTCTCCAAGATACAATGGAGCCCGGAAAACTTTTGTATTTAATTGAGTTCTGCACAAAACGAAATTGAACCCAAAAATACCTTCAAATTTAAATATTCTATCAAGAGACAAAGACTCTGATAATATATTAAAAAATACAGAGAAGAGTTTTAAAGAAATTGAATAATCAGAAATAATTATTCACTCAAATGCTCCGATAATTCCGAATTTTGAAATTAATTTGCTTATCCAACAGACACTTAATTCTGACCGTTAGATATCAAGGCACCATTATAACATCCTACAGCCCACGCCACGCTACGCACGTGCACGTGCACATTTGCGTCTGGTGCTTCTCACTGTACTAGAGTATACACTAATGTGTATACACCCAAGGTATTTTTTTTTTTTTTTTTTATAGCTTAAAGTTTGTTGAGCTTATATAAATGCCAACTTCACTTTCTCTCTTTCTAATGTGGGACTCTCTTCATTCAATGCTCTTTAAAACCTTCTATTTTAAAAGATTTCCAAGACACAAATTTAATAACTATTAATTTTGAAAATATTTCTACAGTTTATAGGTTTCAGTTGTTATAAGTTATAGTTTTGAGGTGTAAGTGAAATTGGTTTGGTAGTTTGGGGGATGAAATTAAATTTATATATAGAAAAAGAATCTAGTTATAGAATAAATGTTAAAGTAGAAAAATAAAGTCACAAATCTATAGATCATCCTTTAACTACTTGATTAGAATGCAATTGAAAGTGGTGTTGGGATTTCTACAATTGTGGTAGGTTTGGGAATAAGATTATAAATTGATGGTGCTAAAATTTGCACGATCAACTCCACGCCAAGGGAAACCTAAAATCATTGAGAAGAATGACCTAGAAACTATTGGGATTATGCCCATAATCCCAGTGAATTTTTAATCCATGAAGACATTTCATGTTTATAAATGAATACATTGTTTGTTCATTCTATCATCGTTGAGCTATGACATGTACTATCTTTTACATGCCTATTACCTAATTGTTCATTGTGCATGTGAAAAAGTCCTTAGATGACAATGAATATGGATAAGGATATGAGTAACATTGTTAGCACACAAGGTCTTAGTCCATAAATCCTTGTATCCTTAAAGGTTTGAAGTTCGCAATCAGTAAATGGAAATGGGCATTCCATTTTGATAAGACTGTAACACATCGAATCCTTGTGATCTACCTTGATTCATAGAAGCGCGTCTTCAGGATTGATGTGTAGTGTGCTAAGTTCCTAAAGCACTAAACGAACCAAGGAGTTGTCTTTTCAAAAAAAATATTGTATATTGAGAAAAGACAATAAACTCCTTAAAAGGCTTATTTGGACTTTGGTTCTAAATTCTGAGAAGTTCGTGGATTCAGATGTAAAGATGTTGATTACTTTGATGTATCAAAGGAAAAGACCTATCGTCGGTCAATAGAAGCTCAATACGTTAGGTAATCACATTTGAACATTGTGGGAACACAAAATTCAAAAAGAAATCCAAATCTTTTGTCAGGTAGACAAAGAGATAAGAAATTTTCCCTTAAGATAGATTTTATGGATATTGTTCTCAAGTCTCTGGCCAGAGCATTTTGGTTGACATACCAAAATATATATGCGATTTCTCACATTATGAGAATATCATAAAATCAGTGACTTAAGGAAAAGATGTAGAGAATTAAGTGGCAATATCCTTGACCTTAATTCTGCTACGGAAGATTTAATAGAGGAATTACGAGTTATTGTTAAGTCAAAGGAATTAATTGTTTTAAACAAAAATATTTATTGGAGTGCAATCACAATTATTTAGTGAAATTAATTGTGATTAAAATATTATCGCGTAATGAATATCGGGAGACATGATTACAAAAATATTTAAGCCAATTATTATTGTTTCTTTTTGGTCGTCCTTCACCAAGTTGATATATATGTTAACCATATAATAGGCTCTCTTATTTATGTTTAGGCTATATGTTTTATTTAATTAAAACATGAGAGAAATGATTTCAAGTTAGGCTTGGGATAAAACCCATGGACTTTAAATGAAGCATGAAAGCATAAGGCTAGAAATTTATTCCTTGGCCTGTGCAATGGGTACAATGAGAAAGGCCTGGGATTAAAATCTCAGTTGGATCCCAGGCCTAACTCCCAAGACAAGTGGCCGCATGGCCCATGGAGTTTTTTCCCTAGACCATGCAACAAGCATGGAGAAGACAAGGGTTTAAACCGTAGCCGTCCATACTGTTCTAGTAAGACTAGAACTCTTGTTTTGAATCCTGTCCCACATTGCTTAGATCTGAAATTTCTCTCCCCAGTTGTGCCCATAAATAGAGAGGAGCCTAGGGCTATCAAAATATTCAATCAAGTGTTCTTGATCATAGTTTTCAGAAATTCTCTAAAAGCTATATTAGTTCTTTGTGTTAACTTACGAAAAACAAAAGTTTAAGTTTTAAGGAGCCAAGCAAGAGCCCATACAGTCTTGATTATAATAAGTCATTGGTGAGAAGATCTAGAGGCTACGATCTTCCATGTTCTTGAAGAACAAAAGAAAAGTTCTTTTGTCAAAAGCTAGAGAATTGGCCGTTGATCTTCGATGTAAGCCATTCTTGTTTTTGCTATTGTTAAATAGCCATCCGTTCTTCGAATGTTCTGCATAAAGAATTCTTGGGCATGGGAATATGATTCATTTCCGCTGTGCAAATACTCGATTTGCGTATGTGTTCCCAACAGAAACTTGCCGGAGTAAGCTAGAAGGTGATACCTCTGATGTCTAAGTCAGTTGAGAACTTTAAGAAATCCTTCTTTGTTGAGAGAAAGAATTTTGGAATTAATTTTTTTTTTTATGTTTTTTTTTTAAAATGGGCGAATGAAGTGCTTAGGTCCCCTTTTGAACCATGTTCCCTTTAGTTGAAAGTCATTCCTCTCTCAAAATACCTTGCCACATGTTGCCTTCCAAGTGGGTTGTGTGTGGTTCATCCTTGAATCAAGTTCACCAGCTTTATCAAGGGGTGTCCCCGATGACAGCACTATCATGGGTAGGGGTGAGCACTGGTGCTTCGGGTTGAGTATTGGGTATTTTGGTACTTGCCCCATAGGTTGCGGGTATTAAAAATTAGACTCGCAACCTGGCTATAATGAACAATATCCGCCGGGTTTGCAGTTTTGCAGGGCGAGGCGGGTGATTCAAGTTTGGAACCCAGAGAGAGTTGCAGACAAGACCGTTGGAAAGAGAAGGAGAGAGCCACATGAGAGAGAGAGAGAGAGAGGAAAGAAGAAAGAAGAAGGAAATGAAAAAGAAGAAGAAGAAGATGACAGCATGGAGTGAATAAGATGATAGACAGGTTACTGTGGGTATTAGGTTTTTAGGATTAGGGATATATTGCGAGGCGGGCCGAGCTGGGCCGGGTACCCGAAAAATTTTAAAAAATTCTGCCTATTGGTGGATATACAATATTTAACGGATGGCGTTTTTTGTGAGAAGAAAAACCGGTGAGGGTGAGGCAGAATCGGGGCGGGTACCTTGGTCTTGCCCACTCCTAGTCATGGGTCAGATGGCATTAAATCTCAACTGCCTTTATGATGAAAGGAGAGTGGTGTTCCTATACCTTCTCCAACATGTGTTCTTTAGAAAAGTTGTTGACACATCGAGGATTGACATTATATGTAATGGAAGTTGAAAAACGCTATGCCGACTCGAAAAACTTGTTTATCACAATTTATGCGGAATTAATATAATGAAGCAATAAACAATTCAATCACCCAAAATATATAAAGCAATAAAGAGGCAGACACAGATATTTTGGTGACGAAGAGGAAACCTTTTAGAAACCGATCTAAAAGTAAAACCTCTCCGGGGCAGCCAAACCCAGGAAATCACTATCAAACGATTATCCAGAGATTACAGACACTAGGAACACTTACAACCCTTTGCAAGACCTTGGCTCTATAAGATCGACAAGCCTACAACTCGTCTCCTTGCTCACAATCTTCTTCAACGTGATTCTCCTTTACCGGACCCTTCCGATAGACTTCTCAACTGTAGATTTATCAAAGGAATAACTAAAACTCTAAGAGATTCAATTTAACGCTCACCACATATGATCTCTCTTAGCACAGCCTCCGACGAACTCTCTGGGGGGTGAAAATTCGTGCCTCTCTCTTCTATAATGATGTATATATACCCCCGACAAAACCCTAGACCTAACCCACTTAAAAACACGTTTTTGGGCCTAAAACTTACGGGGGGTCCGGACCCGTTAATGGGCGGTCCGGACACGGCTTTGCGGAGCAAGATTTTGGTTTCTGGAAATGAGGTCCGGACCCGGGGAATTGGGGTCCGGACCCGGCCTGTCTAGTCTTCATCAACAGCTCCGATCGATGGGCGTTTGTGGTCCGATTGAGCTGAAATTTTGCAGGGACGTTCATAACACATGAATCTAAATTATGAACGGTGGAGATTGGATTCTGAGCATTCTATATCAGTGTTTGATCCATGAACAGTAGCATCTGCATTTTGGAACTGAATTAAGCCAACACAAGAACTAACAGAAGTGATTAGGTTTTCGCAGTTTGATGTGCTTCTTTTGTAACGCCTTCAAAATTAATTAACCAATAATTAACTCGGTGCACTTCTCTGAACCCATTTACTAAATAAATAGGCCCAAAGGGATGACTCAACCTCCAAACATAGGGTTAATCTGTGGAAGCAAACACTTTATAATATCACAAGATAGCCATATTATGAGTCACAATTTAATAATTATCCAAAGTACATACTAAAGTTCAAACATAACTTAAATAAAAATAGCTGAAGTATCTCAATCATATATCAAGATTTAGTGGCTCACAATAACAATAATTCAAGCTATATCTTTATATTAAGAAGAGAATTTCTCTTTACTTATGAATATGATGTTATAATAATGAAATTAATGGGAAAAATATAAAAATGACCCTCAAACTAACAACTATTTACGATAGAGCCCCATAATGTTTAAAATGTATTAAAGTAGCTCATCAAACTACCAAAGTGTGTCTAAAATGCCACATCTTTTTTTATATTCCTATGATACCCCTATTCTTTTAAAAAACTAAATAAAAAATTAATAAAATAAAAAATAAACTAAACTATTTTTTAAACAAAAAAGAAAGAAAAAAAAAACAATACAAAATAATTTTTTTGGAATGAATAAAAAATTAGTCATTATAGTTGGCTTAAATTACAAATCACTCATGCAGTATAAAAAATATGAATAAATGCAGAATCAAGCCCTATGGTTGGCTCAATTGGTAGCCACCACTTTCCCTTTTTTTTTTTTTTTTTTTTTTCTTTTATTTATTTATTTATGGGTTAAATACCAAATACCCTCATGGGGTTTGGTAACTTTATTTTTACCCCTCCTGGGGTTTCATTTCTATCATAGAACCCTCCTAGGGTTTTGATAAAGGACCAATTTAGTTCATCCGTTAGTTGACCGTTAGGACTGACACGTGGACCAATCAGATGTTAACACGTGGCACGTATTTCATTTTTTTTAAATTAAAAAAAAAAAGAAAA
>NC_081541.1:15087086-15088140 GCF_901000735.1 Corylus avellana
TTATCAAAACCCCAGGGGGATCCTGTGATAAAAATGAAACCCTAGGGGGGTAAAAATAAAGTTACCAAAACCCCAGGGGGGTATTTGGTATTTAACCCCTTATTTAATTATTTTGAAAAATTAATTTTTTAGTTTTTTTATTTTATTTATTTTTTATTTTCGTTTTTAAAACAATAAGGGTATTATAGGAATATAAAAAAAGATGTGGCATTTTTGACACACTTTGGTAGTTTGATGGGCTACTTTAACACCTTTTGAACATCGTGGGACTCATTAAAAAATGGCTGTTAATTTGGGGGTTTTTTTTTTTATATATATTTTTCCCTAGATATATTTTCGTAGTCCAGTCCTGGTAGGAATATGTTGCCTGCCGAACAATCTAATTTAGTACCTCCCAAACTACTTAAGCCCAATTTTATTATCTTAGTTGTTTTGGAGTAAAATAATATTTTGCATTGAAATCATATATTGAACAATATGAATATCTTTTTATGCTAATAAGAACCTGTTATACTAGATGTATTTTTTTGTGAATATGCTAGAGGAAAAACTTGAATGCCATTTTAAAGATTGATTTAAAATCAAAACACTTAAATTTTCTTGATCTTTGGTTAGGTGTATCTCTAGAGCATACACAAACCTCTAGGCTTGATTTGCAAACAACTATGACTATTAATCAAACACTTTTGAGAAACCCATACTTAAGATAGTTGTTTAGTAAATTCAAGTTACAGAAATTTCGAAAGGAAAAATGGGGTCACATCGCACACATATGGCCATACTATTTTATACTTGTTGAGCTGTGGACTCATACATTCACTTGTAAATTTGTGGTAATTTTACAGATATCGTAGAGGAGAGGGTAAATAAGAACCATTAAGTATGTTAAAACTTTTGTTCATGAGGCTTGCAGAAGCCCTAGCCTTTTGGAAAGATTGACTTCTTATAAGTTAGTTTTATCATTTTGGTATACCACACGTGGCAATTTTGTTGCCCATAATGACAGCAGTTTTAATGTTGTAATAACAATTAATATATATATAGGAAAAACACA
>NC_081541.1:15088240-15140922 GCF_901000735.1 Corylus avellana
GAAACAATTATAAATTCAAAGACTACTTTCCAACACAACAGCTATGATCTGATTTGACTATTCGAGCTAATCGGTACAAAGTACTATACCAGAATCACTCCTTTTTTCAGACCATGCACCCTTTTCACATGCGTATCAGATAATATTATTTAGCTTCAGAAGCAACTACATGAATACAAACACTAGAATATATGACTCATCAATCAGTAGCACAGTGGTATCAAACTTCGTCCACATCTTCCAATATTGAAGCTTCATGAAGTAATTAATCACAATATATATATAAATGGTTGTCCAAAGAATATAAATGTATATAAGACGTTTGGCAAACGCACACTTCAATCATGCCCAATTATATAGGTAGCTAGGACAGAACCAAGAATTTTTACTACGTTTTATAAATGACACCAATTAATCAAGAAAAGATTTATGTCCCTAATTTTTCGACGTCGTTTCAGTTTGGGCGTAATAACCATGGATCAAGACAAAAAAATTGTGCCATTTTAGATATCTAAGGCTTCCACCATCAACATCTCTTTGCGTAACCATAGTGTGTTATGATCCTGAATATCAACTCCGTAACCGGATAATTAGTATCATAGGAAGATTAATCCCTAAACCCTAAACCCTAAATGAATAGATCAATTTCTATATTTTCAACTCCAGATAAAATGTGTTACTATTCCAAAAGACTAGTATGTCTTTGTTTTGGGCAAGAGGAGCCTGAAAGGCTTAATTAACCTCTCATTGAATACAAAGTTAATGATGAGTAAACCCTAGATAAATATCCAAGGTCGTCTAGCCGGTTTAATCATGAGATGCTAAAGGTGCTACTCTGACCAATCCATTGAGGCCCCCAAGCGACAAAAGTTTTTCATCCCTATTAAGTCAGAAATGGAGAGAGATAGAGAGAGTTGTCTTGCTCTGTATGTTTGATACTCTACATGTTGTACACATACAATAAAGTAACATGAAAGGGGTAATTATCTTTTTTCCCATCAACTATAACGCATTGTCACATTGACCTCATCAAATATAATGCATTGTCACTTTGCCTCAATCAATTACAACGCATTGTCATTTCAAGATGGCATGTGGAGCGCATGTGACAGGTTGACTGTCTGAATTAATACCTTTGATTGGCAGAAATAGGGGTTTTGGGCATAAAATAGTAATTTGATAGGATCAAACAATTGGACAATGCGTTGTAGTTGATAAGAAGAAAATGTAATTACCTCAACATGAAACCTAGGAGGAGTAAGTGTTGGCCATGGCCAGGGTGATTAATTTTGCACCAGAAAAGACGAAACATTTCAAAGAGACCGAAAGATTTAAGTAATTAACATAAAAGAAGATGGTCATTATATATATACATATATATGTGTGTGTGGGGTGCACTACGTACGATTGGATATTGAAAGGAATCTAGAACATACAAATGATTACAAAGATCCTCTGAATCACTTCATAAGATTATTGTTCCATTTTTGTGGTGCACCTTGTATACTATTTCTATTACTCTATTTATTGGAAAATACTCAAAATCATTCCCAGCTTTTTCGTACCTACATAATTATAAATTAACTGGAAAATAAAATAAATAAATAGCATCCTTTGCCAGCCAGTATATAAGAATGAAATAGGATGTATGGTGGCAGCAGGCAAGCCGTATATTTTTCTTTCCCACCTGAGATCTGGAAAACACAACTCGATCGATTGCTTAGCTATAGTAAGTAAAAAGACATGGTGGACAACATAGAGAAGAAAATTCTTGTTAGGGAATTCAATGAAGACAGAGACTTTGAAGTGGTGGGGAAGCTTGAGAGGAAATGTGAGATAGGGTCTAAAATGGGGGTCTCAATTTTCACTAGCATGATTGGTGACCCTTTATGTAGGATTCGCTTCTATCCCCTTCATGTCATTCTGGTGGGTAACAGATACTTTTTCCTTATATGTATATATAAATATAAATCTTGCCAAATCCATCCATGCACATACACATATCATGCATACATTAATTAATTGCATTCCTTTTTTTTAGATGATGCATGCATATATGTCTCCCTTTCTTGGTACTACTTTTTCTCTGGGGAATCCCTTTGTCCCTCCGAAGACATTATAGTTATCGATATAGACCACTAATAATGTTCTTGAAAATGACCTTACAGGTAGCTGAGCTGCTTGAAAATGGGAAGCTTGTCGGAGTGGTTCGAGGATGCATTAAGGGCGTTCAAACTGGTAATTTTGGGGAATCACATGTCAAGATGGGTTGCATACTAGGCCTTCGAGTCTCTCCTACACACCGGTAATACTCTACATTGATATTCCATGTTTCGATATATGAAGAAACACGTCGATTTGCGACTCCTGATTGCATGATTACTTGTTAATACTTTGTTAAATCATTACTTATTCTAAAAACTTAAACAATGTTCAAATTGAATATCTCTGTAGATCCGATACCATATATTAAATCATAATTTCTCTCGGAAACTTAAGCCAATAAAAAATGATGAGGCAAAATTTTCTACAAATTAGAAAGGGAAATGATGTGTACGTACATCAAGCTGTTATCAACTTATATATAACTCACATGCTTCAATCATTTCTTGTATCACGAGTGAAAAAAGGTATTTGACATATTTAATTACGGTCATTTTAATTACTTTTTAAGATTTTAATGAAATGATTTTTGTTTTGTGGATGAATTTGTTTTTAAGGTTCCTGCCGCCAGTTAAGCACTATTACTTTTGTTAGAATATTTTATATTATTCTTTAGGGTTTATTTTCTACCTTAATTAGTCTAGGGTTTCTTATTTATCACTCATAGCCTCTTTATATATAGAAGCCTCTCTAATCATTCTCAATATATCATTATCAATACAATGTAGTCCTTGTATTTGCTTCCTCTCTCTCTCCTTCTTCTACTCTCAATATATTTAACAACTTTCATTTGTTGTCCGGTATATATATAGACGGATGGGAATAGGATTAAAGCTTGTGAATTCAATTGAAGAATGGCTGCTGAGAAATGGAGCAGAGTATACATTTCTAGCCACTGAAGAAAACAACACAGCCTCAATGAATCTCTTCACTCTCAAATGCAGCTACATCAACCTCAGCTCATTGGTCATATTTGTTCAACAAATCTGTTTCCCTGCTAAGAATTATAGTCTGTCGGAAGACATAAAAATAGAGAAGTTGCACATAGACCAGGCAACTTCCTTGTACAAACAGAAGCTGAAAGACAAAGAGATATCTCCAGCAGACATTGAAGCGATTTTGAAGGAAAACCCCAGCCTCGGCACGTGGGTGTGCTACTTCAAAGAAGGCGGTTGGATGAACACACACAACAACAACAATGAAAAGAAAGATGATGAGAGGAAAACCCCAAGCTCTTGGATAATCTTCAGCATATGGAATAGCTGTGCAAAGGAAAAGATTTTTCCATGCCTTGGATTTCTCTTTCTGTATGGGATGCTTGGGGAGGGAGAGAAGCTTGGGGAGCTGATGGAATCTGTGTGGAGCTTTGCATCGAATGTGGGGCAAAATGTGAAGGATTGTAAGGTGATTGCAGCTGAGCTAGGGGTGACTGATCCTCTCATCAAGCATGTTCCACAGGAATCCTCTATGTCACGAATCAATGATCTCTGGTACGCTAAGAAGTTGATGTTCCACGATAATAATACGGATAAATTAATGCTGGCCAAGGGACCATTAGGAGATGTATTTGTCGATCCAAGAGATTTTTAGAGTTAATTATTTATTTGTTCTTCGAGAACCCTAGCTACGTGTTACATATCACATATATATGATCAATGGTGATCTTGTGGGTTGAAGAAGATGAAAAGTACCCCAATGATGACAAGGGCGATGAGACAAGTGCATGGAAACCTAGCTAGAGATCATGAATAGTTGATGGAATATGTATTGTATGTCCTTAATTGCTTAACTTTTCTGGTGTATTCATCCAAAAACAATAATCATATATATAATAGCGAAAACCTCTTTAGAAGTGCTTTAAAATTGTGACATGTAATGTGAACCTATTTTTTGAAAGGATGAACCAGTTTTTTAATGCACAATTTAAAATACTGAATCAGTTCACGTGTTTGAAGTAAAAAACGGAAGGCTTTGCATTTTTGAAAGCCCATAACAACCCACGTAATGGGTAGGATTCTTCATTAAAATTTAATTATAAAATTTAAAGGTATTACCATTGTACTTTTTATTATATATAAGTTAAAAAATGCATTTCTATCGTACATTTAATGCAAGCAAATAAATCATCTCACCTCAGTTTCAATGCTTACTTACCTCTTCAATGTTTTCTGGTACACGTGCATATGTTCCGATGCAATCTAGAACAAAGGAATATATATATATATATATATATATATATATAAAGAGAAAAAACTTTTCTGGTGCACATATATGTTTCGATGCAATTTTTATTTTAATTTCCTGTAAATAGTTAATGTGTACCCTTTTTTGTGCGAAAGTTGATATGTTGGATTTTAAAGAAATTCCTAAACTAAGATCTCATGCCTAATCATTGGAAAAATAAAAATAATGAAGTCACCAAAAAAAAAAAAAAAAAAAGAGGTGTTTTCTAGGGGTTTACATTATACACCAGATTAAAAATCTCTGCTCGGAAAGTTAAAATCCTTCTTAGCGTATGAATTCTCCCTCCTTTAATGCCACGTGTTAGGAAATTAATCCTATTTCCCAAGACCCGTAAGATGCGAAAAATAAGAAGAATGCGGAATAACAAAGATAAGCAATCACACACGACACAAAGATTTAAGTGGTTCGGCTTAACAAGCCTACATCCACTAGCGGAGACGACCTGGAGAAAATTCACTATCAAAATATGGAGTACAAAAATAATAGAAAGAAAATCACTCAGATCCCAAAGCCCTAATACACACAAATCTCACTATCACACAAGAGAGATTATTCCCAAAATAGAATACAAAAGACAGATGTACAAACTCTTCTTTTGCTGGAACAGATGGGGGCTGATCTCTATTTTCTTCTCTCACTCTGCAGCACCTTTTTCTTCTAACCACTTGTTTTTGGCTCCTCCAAAAACCACCAAGAAGAAAAACACCCTTGCTGCCCTTGTACCTCCTTCTCTCAAATTCTCTCTGTTTTCTCCTCCCTTTGGTGCTTCACGTTTTTGGCACACACAAATTCACCTTGTGCTTTGTTCCTTATATAGAAGCTTAACTCTCTTTTTACATGTTGGTCTAGGACTTCTACTATAAGTCAAACAAGGAGTTCAATTACACATCGGAGAAGGACTCCAAAACCCACATGTAAAGGAGCAAACCAGTTGAACTAAGAACCTCTCCTCCTACTTGAAGAAGGAGACAAACCATTGGGTCCCACCATGACTTTTAATTCAAGTCATACTTAACAATGCTGGCTGCACAAGCTCCACTACTTATTTGATCTCTGTGAGTAAACATTTTATTTAAGAGAAATATTGATGGATATTAATATTCTAGGAAAAAAATTTGGTTAACCCATGCATGATTTACAATAAACCCCTAAGTTAATGTACTTGAATGTTTTGTAGTACAAATGATGTTAACATTATGTCAAAACGAGATTGAAGTTTATAGGTTATCTCTTGAGGATGAAGTCTCACCAAGAATCATATTTCTCTCTCTCCTCTAGGGTTCTTGGTCATAAGAAATGTTGAAACTAAGGTTTTTGGGCATACATATGGCTTTATAGAGGCCCTTGCGATAAAATTGTTCTCGTGGCAGTATCAAATGTTCGAGCCATACATCGAACGTTCGGATAAAGAGTGTCTCGATCGTGCTAGTGGGATATCGAATGTTTGGGTAAGAAGGGTCTCCTCAATCGTTTGAGTGGGATATCAAACATTCAAAGAAACGACTTCTCGATCGTTCGAGTGGGACATCGAATGTTCAAAAATGAAGAAATACAAAGTGTCAAGGGTTTTAAGGAAATTTAGTTATTGGGCTCCTTTTATATTTTACTGAAAGACAAGGCTTTGATTTCTAAATCGCGATGGTTATGAAATTTAATAATATTAATTTGTGGGGTATTACAACTTGATCATATGATAATTCAAATATTTAATTATATATAATGTGATTCATATAATCCAAAATTAAGTGATTAGTATTGGTTGGAACAAGTGGCTCATATTCTACTATTGGCCCATTGGGTATAATTAGTTTATGTGGGCCTGGGAACAAATAAGTTGTAGGGGATATTTTGGAGTTCTCCAAAATACTTAGAATTAGGGTTTCTTATAAATATGTTATGTTGAACCCTAAATCATTGAATAGTAAAATATAGCCGCACTCTCTCCTGTGGACATAGGCACATTGCCAAACCACGTAAATCTGTGTCTCGACTCTCTCTTGACCTCTCTCTTTTCGAATTTCATATTATTCATCATTTTTGTATACGGTACCAACAATTGGTATCAGAGCCTAATTATACGATGGCTGAGATTGACACATCTTCTGCGAAATTTGACATGATGAAGTTCGATGGATCCGGTAATTTCGGGTTATGGGAGAGACATGTCAAGGATTTGTTGGTGCAACAAGGGATGGTGAAGGCATTATATGGGACGAAACCAGAACGGATGGTGAACATGGATTGGAAGGAACTTGAGGCTAAGGCGGTGGCTACTATTCGGTTTTGTCGGGGAGATGACGTGATGTATCATGTCATGGACGAAGAATCTCCGGCAGCAGTTTGGTTGAAACTAGAAAGTTGGTATATGTCAAAGTCGTTGACGAACAAGCTCTATCTAAAGCAGTGGTTGTACGGCTTGAAGATGGCGGAGGGCTCATATCTGAGCGAACACATCAACGTGTTCAATCAAGTAATCGGCGATTTGAAGAGGGTTGATGTGAAGTTCGAAGACGAAGACAAGGCGTTGATGCTATTGAATTCACTCCCAACTTCTCCTACGTATAAGAATTTGGTTACAACTCTAACATGGGGGAAAGAGACCTTGGAGTTAAAGGACGTTACATGAGCCCTGTTGGCTTTTCATCAGATAAATAAAATCAATGATGAAAGTTCTCAAGGAGAATGGATAGTTGTAAAGGGTAACCAAGAGAGTGGAATAAATAGTAATAATGGTGGTTCGAATGGCAAGAATTCTTGGTCAAAGTCCAGGAAGCGCAAAGACATAAATTGCTATAAGTGTAGGAAGAAAGGGCACATAAAGAGGGATTGTCCAGACCAGAAAAATAACAAGGACGACGAGAATTAAGGTTCCTCAAAATCTGTGAACATAGTGGAAGACAATTCAGACGATGTTGATGGTGATATGCTTTCTGTTGCATCTAATTCAGAGCATCCTATGGATTCTTGGATTTTGGACTCAGCGTGTTCGTTTTACGTGACGTCCAACAGAGATTGGTTTGACAACTACAGGTCAATTAATTCTGGTATAGTTCTATGGGTAATGGTGCACATTGCAAAATTATTGGCATAGTTAATATTAGAATTAAGATGTTTGATGGTGTAGTTAGAACGTTATGTGATGTTAGACATGTACCAGACGCGAAAAAGAATCTTATTTCATTTGGCACCTTAGACTCAAACAGTGATGGTTATAAGTCTGATGGTGGAGTAATGAAGGTGACTAAGGGAGCGATGGTAGTGATGAAAGGACAGAAAAGTACAAAGAATATTTATAAACTGTTGGAAGTACATTTGTAGGTGGAGGCGCATCTGTGGAGTCTGATTCTGATTGTACTATTTTGTGGCATATGCGGTTGGGTCATATGAGTGAGCGGAGCATGTTGAAGCTTCATAAGAGAAATCTATTGAAGGGTGTTAAAACGTGCAAGCTTGATTTCTGTAAGTTCTGTGTTCTGAGAAAGCAGAATAGGGTACAATTCAAGACAGCCACACACAAGACATAGGGTATTCTGGATTATGTTCATTCTGATGTTTGGGGACCAGTGAGGACAGCGTCACGGGGAGGACATATATATTTCATGATCTTTATGGATGATTTTTCCAGAAAGGTTTGGGTGTACTTCATGTGACACAAATCAGAGACGTTTGCCAAGTTCAATTTGTTGAAAGCTGAAGTGGAGAACCAGACTGGGAAGAAGGTTAAGTGCCTCAGGACTGATAATGGAACTGAGTACACAAATGACAAGTTCATAGATTTCTGTGAGCAGCATGGTATAAAGAGACATTTCACAGTACATAAGATGTAGCACTCCAGATTTTTAAAGTCTTATTTTAGAGATATTAATTTGATGCTATTAATATTCATATTAGGCAATGATTTTAATTCTTGGGAAATTTATGAGAGTAGTAATTAGAGAATGGTAATTGGTGAAATAATAAGATAGTAAATGGTAGGTATAAGGATGGTAGAATAAGAAGGTAGAATAGTATAGGGTAGGTAGAATAGTATAGGGTAGGTAGAATAGTATAAGGTTGGTGAAATAGTATAGGGTTGGTGAAATAGTATAGGGTTGGTGAAATAGTAAAATGAGGGTATAATTGTAAATTGAAGGTAGAATAGTGTTTGATTTTCTCCTATAAATAGAGCTCTTCTCCTTCACAATTTTCACCACTCATCTCCTCTCCCATCTCTTGCATATATTCTTCTTTCTTCCGCTTTTTACTCGGTCTTTCTTCTTTCTAAGAGTGTTTACTCAGAACAGAGAGAGAAAGGGCGAGACCAAGCGCTACAAGAAAGAAAGAACACAAGAGAAACCGAGAGTGAGATGGAAAATTTAAGACAGAGAGCTGAAGAGGAAGAAAGAGAGTTTAGGAGAGAGAGAGAGAGAGAGAGAGAGAGAGAGAAAGTCAGTGAAGGGATTGTTATGGGTATGGACCAACTGCAGCAGAACGGGTTTCAAGTAATTACCTTTGATGATCCATTCATGTAATCCAATGTAAGTATTCTTACTTACTGAGTATGATATTGATATCCAATAATACGGATTTTTGTGGTTTTATAACTTGTCTAGCATTTTGCTATATATGATTCAACAATGATTTATATTATCGGAAATCAATTGACTCACTACTTCACAGTTTTTGTAGTGTTTGCAGGAATGGAAAATCAAGGTAATTATGCAATTGTGATTAGAGATTCATATTGAGATGTACAGAGATTCCAAGTTGGTTAAGTTTTGTCTAGAGTTTAGACTGTTGGATAGATTTGTATAAATGCCTTGTACGACATAGCTTTGGGTATTTTTGTATAAAGAAAAGTATTTTAACAGTATTTTTTTTGTATTGATAATTACAGTTTTTCCGCTATATGAGATTGTTACAAAATGGTATCAGAGCCACCTAGTAACGCCAGGTCATGTGGTATTGAAGCACTGCATGACATTTTAAGAGGGGGAGTTTGTAACACCCCGGTCCCATATTGGGAAGATGAGAAGAAGCCCACATTGAGTGGGTAGTTTATAGAGATAGTCATGGGTGCTAAGTCCCACATTGCCTAGTTACTAGGTGAAACTGGGCTTTATAATGAATTCTAGGGAAGCTCCAAATTGACTAGTCCTTTTGGGGTAATAGCGCAGATGTGGCTAGCGCTTTTCCCTGGGATGTTACAAATGGTATCAAAGCATTACCCAGCCTGAGATGATGGGAGTGTGCACAAGCCTATGAGGGTCGCTAGTGGACACACGTTGGTGATGCCAAAAGTGAGTTATATTATAATGGTGTCAGTTAAGACACAATGAAATGTATAAGGGCCAAAAGTTAAGGGCCGAGAATGAAGAAATTTCCTGAGGATTGCCAACGGTGACACTGGTGCCCAAGAAGAGTGCTTGTAGAATCTCACATCGCCTGGGTATGGAATATGTTATGATATTTATTTATGAACAGATTGAATTTAAAATTTTTTATAGTAACTTGAGTAAGTTATGGTTCAAGTATGATTTGTTTTTAATTTGGGTTGCTCAATTTGAAGATAGGTGGTAATTTATGGGCTTTAATTTCGAGGACGAAATTCTAATAAGGAGGGAAGATTGTAACACCCCAGATTTTTAAAGTCTTATTTTAGAGATATTAATTTGATGCTATTAATATTCATATTAGGCAATGATTTTAATTCTTGGGAAATTTATGAGAGTAGTAATTAGAGAATGGTAATTGGTGAAATAATAAGATAGTAAATGGTAGGTATAAAGATGGTAGAATAAGAAGGTAGAATAGTATAGGGTAGGTAGAATAGTATAGGGTTGGTAGAATAGTATAGGGTTGGTGAAATAGTATAGGGTTGGTGAAATAGTATAGGGTTGGTGAAATAGTAAAATGAGGGTATAATTGTAAATTGAAGGTAGAATAGTGTTTGATTTTCTCCTATAAATCTCTTCTCCTTCACAATTTTCACCACTCATCTCCTCTCCCATCTCTTGCATATATTCTTCCTTCTTCCGCTTTTTACTCGGTCTTTCTTCTTTCTAAGAGTGTTTACTCAGAACAGAGAGAGAAAGGGCGAGACCAAGCGCTACAAGAAAGAAAGAACACAAGAGAAACCGAGAGTGAGATGGGAAATTTAAGACAGAGAGCTGAAGAGGAAGAAAGAGAGTTTAGGAGAGAGAGAGAGAGAGAGAGAGAGAAAGTCAGTGAAGGGATTGTTATGGGTATGGACCAACTGCAGCAGAACGGGTTTCAAGTATTTACCTTTGATGATCCATTCATGTAATCCACTGTAAGTATTCTTACTTACTGAGTATGATATTGATATCCAATAATACGGATTTTTGTGGTTTTATAACTTTTCTAGCATTTTGCTATATATGATTCAACAATGATTTATATTATCGGAAATCAATTGACTCACTACTTCACAGTTTTTGTAGTGCTTGCAGGAATGGAAAATCAAGGTAATTATGCAGTTGTGATTAGAGATTCATATTGAGATGTACAGAGATTCCAAGTTTGTTAAGTTTTGTCTAGAGTTTAGACTGTCGGATAGATTTGTATAAATGCCTTGTACGACATAGCTTTGGGTATTTTTTGTATAAAGAAAAGTATTTTAACAGTATTTTTTTTGTATTGATAATTACAGTTTTTCCGCTATATGAGATTGTTACATAAGACACCACAGCGAAATGGTTGTGGTGGAATGGATGAACAGGTCTATTGCAGAAAGAACACGATGTCTCAGGTTGAATGTTGGACTTGCAAAGATTTTCTGGGTAGATGCAATGAGTATAGCATGCTACTTGATCAACAGGTCACCGAGGGTAGCACTAGAAGGAAAAGTTGCAGAGGAGGTGTGGACAGATAATGAGGTAGATTACTCTGGTTTGAGAGTATTTGGTTATCCAGCCTATGTGTACATACCTAGTAAAGAATGGTCGAAACTTGATCCGAAGTCTAGACAATTTGTCTTTCTCGAATATAGGAAAGGGGTTAAGGGTTACAAGTTTTGGGATCCAAAGGCAAACAAGGCGGTGATCAATAAAGATGTGGTATTTGATGAAAATTCCAAGTTGAAGAGTACTTAGGGTAAAGAGCAACAGGAGCGAGAAAGCAGTAGCAGTGATAAGCAGGTGGTGCAGGTGGAGTTAGAGACTCATATGCAGGAGAACGCTTCTTACAGTACAGAGGCCTCTACTTCAGGAGTTCAGGAGCATCACACTATAGCCACAAGCAGGCCTAGACGCACTATTAGGCCACCAACCAAGTACGGTTTTGAAGATATGACTTCTTATGCTCTTGTCATCAGTAGCGAAGATCCTACTACTTTTCAAGAGGTTATCAATAGCCAAGAGAAGAGCAGATGGGTGGGTGCTATGGCAAAAGAGATGGAGTCTCTGCATAAGAACTAGATGTGGGATTTGGTGGAGCTTCCAGAGAGGAAGAGGGCGATAGGGTGTAAATGGGTGTTCAAGAAAAAAGTAGTATCAGAAAAAGGGAGGAAAAAGTTCAAGGCTCGTAGCGAAGGGATATTCACAGCAGAAAGGGGTTGATTATGAGGAAATATTTTCCCCAATGGTGAGATATACTTCCATCAGAGCAGTATTGGCGTTGGTAGCTCATTATGACATGGCATATGAGCAAATGGATGTGAAGACAGCTTTTCTCCATGGTGATTTGGATGAGCAGATTTACATGGAGCAGCCAGAAGGGTTCAGTTAACCTGGACAGGAGCACTTGGTTTGTAAATTAAAGAAGTCACTTTATGGGCTGAAGCAGCCTCTAAGGCAGTGGTATAAGCGGTTTGACTTCTACATGATCAAAATTGACTACAGGAGATGTGAATATGACTGTTGTATGTGTGTGAGGAGCCTTGATGATGGCTCATTTATTTTTCTGTTACTGTACGTGGATAATATGCTTGTTGCAGCTAAGAGTATAGTGGAGGTCAACAAACTGAAGGTTTTGTTTAGTAGAGAATTTGACATGAAGGATTTGGGCGCAGCCAAGAAGATTCTTGGGATGGAGATTCGTAGGGACAGGAATGCCAAGAGATTCTGGCTATCTCAAGCCGGCTATGTGAAGAAGGTGTTGGAGTAGTTTAGCATGGAAAATGCAAAACCAGTGAGTACACCTTTGGCGAATCATTTTCGCTTATCTACCTTACAGAGTCCAAAGGCAGTTAAAGAAACTGAAGACATGTCTAAGGTCCCATATGCCAGTGCAATGGGGTGTCTAAGCTATGGTATGTGCCAGGTCAAATTTGGCTCATGCAGTTAGTGTGGTGAGCAAGTACATGGCGAATCCGAGGAAATAGCACCGAGATGCAGTCAAATGGATTTTCAGATACTTGAAAGTAACTATAGAGTATGGCATCACTTTTGTCAAATAGAAAAGTGATTTGTTAGTCGTCGGGTATGTAGATGTACATTATGCAGAGGATTTGGATGACAAGAGGTCAACCAAGGGTTATGTGTTCACTCTTGCAAGAGGACCCATATGTTGGAAGTCTATGATCCAGCCTAAGGTTGCGATGTCCACGACTAAGGTGGAGTACATGGCAACGGCTAAGGCTGCAAAGGAAGCTTTGTGGCTTACAGGGTTAGTCAGGGAGCTAGGTATTCAACAAGGCGGAGTTTCGTTGTATTGTGACAGTCAGAGTGTCATTTACTTGGTAAAGAACCAAGTGTATCATGCGAGAACCAAGCACATTAATGTAAGGTTTCACAAGATCAGGGAATTGATTGCTGCAAGTGAATTGTTACTTGAAAAGATTCACACTTCTGAGAACACATCAGACATTTTGACGAAGCCTGTTACCGCAGACAAGTTCAAGCATTGCTTGGACTTGACAAATGTCTCTAGGTGCTAGAAAGGAGAGGAGATGAGGCGGCATCCCCAAACCTATTAGTTCCAGGTGGAGGCCCAATACTTGATTATCTTCAAAGAAGTGAATACTCGCCAAGGTGGAGATTATTGGAACAAGTGGCTCATACTCTACTACTGGGCTATCAGGAGTAATTAGTTTATGTGGGCCTGAGAACAAATAAGTTGTGGGTGGTATTTTAGGGTTTTCCAAAATACTTAGAATTAGATTTTCCTATAAATATGTTATGTTATAACCCTAAATCATTGAATAGTAAAATATAACCGCACTCTCTCCTCTAGATGTAGGCACATTGCCGAACCACGTAAATCTGTGTCTCGACTCTCTCTTGATCTCTCTCTTTTCGAATTTCATATTATTCATCATTATTGTACACGGTAACAACAAAATCAATGTGTATATATCTTATAATTACAAATTAAGTGAAACAACAATATTAAATCATATGATCATATTTAAATTATGAGTAATGATATAAAGAGGACTAAAGTCCTCTTAGAATACTCTCAAATGTGACATGGTATTTAAAATTACCATTGAATTTGAGATGATTATTATTAAATTTTGATCTATTGGTAATTTTAAATGCTATATCACATTTGGGAGGACTCTAGGAAGATTCTAGTCCTCCTTATATCATTACTCTTAAATTCTAATACTAATACTTAAATCATATGGTCATATAATCCTATAATGATAATACATATATGATCCTAAATATCCAATGTTAATACTCATATCATATGATCATATAGAAACAACAATGAGAATAAGAACAAAGGCCTTTGATTGGAAGTAACATTTACAATTTGAAACTCCGTTATGGGACGTGTCTCAGAAGTTATTGTTTTTCACAAAAATAATAACTAAATGTTCTAATATTTGATGTTAAATTAATGAAATCGATTGTTTAAAGATAAAAGTACTATCCTCTAAAAAAACAAATTCTAGAAACAGTTACTCATTTCATTACTATTATATTAAAAATAGATGAGTTGATACAATAAAATGATATGCTAACATGCATGAGACACGTGCAACAGAAAAACCATATATATATATATATATATATAAAATGCTAGGTGTTCTTCTAGTGTTCTCCTAATATTCTTCCAACTGTAATGTGACTTTTAAAATTACCGTTGAATCATTATTGACTTTTAATCTATTAGTGATTTTAAAAATAAGATCATAGTTGAGAAAACATTAAAAAAGTATTAGAAGAACACCAAACATTTCTCATATATATATATATATATATATATATATATATTAGATACTTAGAACATATTTAAAATTATGTCTAAGAAATAGAATTTTTAAGTTAAAAAGTCTTTTTTGACAAAAGCTCGATTTTAAAGTTTTTGAAAAAAGTACATTTTGGTCAAACATGCCAACTTTTGTTTGTAATTACTTTTTAAACTCTCTAACACAAAACAAGCTCTTACTCTCTCCGTCATTTTGGTGAATTTATCTCGTTTGTCCACAAAGAAAAAGAGATTTTATTTCTTTTTAATAAAATAATAATAATAATAATCATAATAATAATAATAGTAGCACTTATTCCACTACGTGCAGTCTACAAGTATTATGATCTCGGTTATGCCACTTATTTTACTACGTACAGTCTTTATAGAAGTCGCTCTCCTACAAGTAATATGATCTTGGTATGCATATTGAACAAATATCACTGAATAAATTAAACGACGCTTGGTCTCAAAAAAAATAGTTTAATCGGTTGGAATTACGCCTAATGAAACAGATGTCACTAGTTTGAATCTCCCTCCCCTTTGTATGGACATGTAAAAAATAAAAAATAAAAAAAATGAAAGAAACTTGAAAAAAATTAAAAAAAAAAAAATGCACGCCTAATGAGGAACCAACAAAAAATAAAATAAAAATAAAAATAAGGGTTAATAACTTTCTTAGTACCTCAGTTTTCACTTTTTTATTTTTTTCCTCATAAGTTTTAAAATATGACAAATTTAGTACCCAACTTATAGGAAAAAACAAAATCAATACCTCCGTTAGTTCCGTTAGTCTCATTTAACAAAATTTCCACGTGTCGCTTTCAAAATATGTCACGTGTCCTAAAAAGTAAAAATAATTAATAATAATAATAAATTAAAAAAAAAAAAAAAAATGAACTGCCTTCTTCATCTTTGTTCCTCTCTCTTTCTTCTTCCCTCTCCCCCTCACCAACGGGAGACGGCCGGCCACCGGATACCACCATAAATCTTTAACTATAAGTTTGCAGAATCATTTTCATTCTCATCCAAACAAGTACACAACCAACCAAACAACTCACGAATCTTTAACCATGCACCATAAGCCAATTTTCCAAGAAAACCCAACATATTCTCAAATCTCAATTCAGCCACCTACCGAGAACTACCCAGAATTCAGCCATGGCAGAGAACATAAAATCAAACCCAAAGTTTAATCAACAACAAACTCAATCTTCGATACCCATTCGGCCAAGAATACCCAGAAAATCAACAAAGCACCCAAAACACTAAGAAACAGAGCAAATCAACCCCTTAGAAACCCAAAACAAGGCAAATTCACCACAACTAAAACAGAACAATCAACCAACCGGCCAAAACACCACAAAAAAAAAAATTGGACAAAACCCAACCTAGAAAATCAAACAAAAATAACCCAAAATCGAGCCTCAACTTCAACCGGCTAAGACCCGCCTGGGTTACTGGCGTGGATGAGAGAGAAAGAGGTGACCCATCGGTGTTTTCCATCCTATGTCAATCCAGTGGGGGTGGGTTTGGCCGGTTGGGTGATGGGTTTTCCAGTTGCGTTCGCGGTATCCAGTGGCCGGCCATCTCCTGTCGGTGAGGGGGAGAGGGAAGAGGAAAGAGAGAGGATCAAAGATGAAGAAGGCAGCTCGTGTGTTTTTTTTTTTTTTTTTAATTTTTTTAGGTTTAGTTTTTTATTTTTATTATTATTATTATTTTTTTTTTAATTATTTTTACTTTTTAGGACACGTGGCATATTTTGAAAGCGACACGTGGAAATTCTGTTAAATGAGACTAATAGAACTAACGGAAGTATTGATTTTGTCTTTTTCCATAAGTTGGGTACTAAATTTGTCATGTTTTAAAACTTAGGGGGAAAAAAATAAAAAAGTGAAAACTGAGGTACCAAAAAAGTTATTAACCCTAAAAATAAATAAATATGCACGACAATAAGAATCAAATAAATATAATTTTATGCAAAACAATGTTGCCACAATAAAAGCTTGATGGTCCCACGGGGTAGTAGCTTAATTGGCTGTGAACCACGTTTCATGAAGCAGAGGTTACTAGTTTGAATCACGCTACATAACTGCGTGGGCGTGTAAAAAAAAAAAGCTTGATGTGTCTTTCATGTATTGTACTACATACAAATACGTGATGCGAAGGGGAAAAAATAAAAAATAAAAAGGTTTCCGCTGCCGGGATTCGAACCCGGAATTTGCTTAATCCAATTAAATTTGTGCTTCAGCGGATTTGATGCCATTTATTCGAAAACTATATATATATATATATATATATATATATAGTATCTATTAAAACTCCATTTGACCAGCGTTACCAATATATCCATATTTTATCCAGCAATTACATTCCCAATTAAATTTTGACTCTCGTCCTTCACTGAATTTTCTCCCGTTTGTATAGAAAGAAACAAATTGTGTTATATATATATATATATATATATATATATATATGGGTTCATATATAAAAAGATGTTAAACATCATTCCGTTGTACATGCTCAGTTTATTCCGTCTGCAAATTCAATGATAAATTTGCAAATCCGTTGTATGGAGATATACAGCAAAATGATTTTTATCATCTTTCATAAAAAAAATGAAGTAATGGACATGGTAAAACTTGGATTATGATCTTTTGTTAGCTGTTTATGCTCTAGTACAATAATCAACACAAAATATACACAATGAATAGTACTGGAGATATGCCAACATACATTTTGATTCTTCATTCTAGTGTAGGGATTCTGTGCAAGATTCATAGAAGTAGTTAATCCTGTATTCCTGTTTAACAATGAACATGCCTCTCCTACATGAAAAAAAAAAAAAAAAAAAAAAGGATGAACTGAGTATATTTATTATTTACTTGGCCAACTCAGGATATTGTGGTACTTCTGTTTTCTGGTCTCCATGTTCTTCTAGGAGCTGGTCTTGTTGTTGTTCTCTTGGTCAGAAAAGCCTTGGATGGTTCCATCCGAACATCGAGCTTTGATGGGTCTAGAGACAACTTTTCACTGATGAAAGCATCCAAATCCATTCCCATTCCACTTTCCATATCGTCTTTGCCATCTAAGAAGCCAGAGGACTCCTCATCAATGCTGCCTTTTCCATTAATTTCTGCTATCTTTTCTAAAGAAACCTTTGCCTTGGTGAATGACTCCTGGTCTAACTTCAAGAGCCTCTTTATGCTTTCAATTGCAGGGTCAATGATATCTAAGAATCCCATAACCCATGAGGCATCATCCACAACTTCTGTACGCTGTGCACACAACCAAAATTAGCTTGCTCTTTTAGAAGTGATATAATTTCCAGCAAAAATGAACCTTACTCTCCTATTTTCAATGGCATTTGTTATTGGATGAGCTAGGAAACTACCTGCTGAAAATAGAGATTTCGAATCTCCTCAGCACGCACAGAATTGCCTTGATCCTCCTCCAATGATGCCCATGTCATCCATGTTACATAACTTTGTGAATTTATATTCAGTGAGGACCTAAATAATCTTCGGGCTGCTGATAAATTACCAATTCTCTGTTCTAGAACACCCCAAGCCTGCAATTTGTTTTTTTTTTGGTAAGTAAAAGCAATTGCCTGCAATGTAGTGTAAATAGAGTTGCTACAACATCAATCTCTATCTACAAATGCAGTACATGACATGTAATTACCTGAAGACATCGTGAGGCACTTTCACCAGTTGAGTTAATTGACAATGCTCTTTGGTATAACTCCCTGGCCTTTCCTATGTTACCTTCTTTCCATTCCATCCATCCCCAAGCCTAAACAGCCCCAAATCATGCAACTTAATCAGTTTTCCAATGGTTCACAAAGGATGGATGCAATTTTTCGCACTTATGTATCATTACATGGAATGGAGAAATCAAAATAAAAAGCAGAATAATAATAATTACAATAAAAAAAATAAAAATTTGGTTGCAATAATCTGCATCGTCATCAAAGCATGTACAGAGATAATCAATCAGCTTCCAATTAGATGATCACACGATACGGAAGGAAATCCAATAAATTTCTATTATATATTCCATACCCTGATTCTTATTTTTCTTTTTTCTTCTTTTCATCACTATATCTTTTTTTTTTAGGGCAAGATTCTGTTCCCTTGCTCAATCTGACAAAGTTAATCAGACCCTAGTATAATCCAACAACTTAATGTTTGAAGAAGTTAAAAGAAAAGAAAGAAACAAAAGTAATAAATTATAGGTCTCTAATTTGCTTGTGTCATTTAAACAAAATTTTACCAACTGATATATATTGGATAGAATGAGATAGAACAAGAAACTGGATCAACAACAGTACAAAAATCTTTGTAATGTGAGATGTTACTTACAACCCATACTGGTTGGTGCCTTGGATCCAATTCAGAAGCTCTCCTGAACAGCACTCTAGCAAGATTTGCTGACGAGTGTTTATATTCCAACAAAGCAAGAGATTGAAGGAGGACAGGATCCCTAGGATTAAGTGCATGGCCTATCTTCAATAGTTTTCTCCCCTTGTCCATATTGCCCATATTAGATTCAAAAACTCCCCATACATGCCATGCAAACCTATTTTTGGGACTTGCCTGGACTGCTTTCTACATATTTAAAGACAAAATCAACCATTACAATCATCATGGTATAAATCAATAGCACTTGACTGAAGAAAAGGGAGTAAATGGTAATGATGGTAAATGCATTTCATGGCAATAAGAAGAAATCACCTCAAATAGCTGCCTAGCAGCACGCTTGTTTTCTTGCTGAATCTCCAATTGTGCCCATGCCTTCGTAAACAAGTGCATAAAAAATTACTTGAGTAAACTCACACCAATTACACAGAAAGTTAATTCTAGTAGAAAAAGCCTACAATAGGGCAATCAAAACTTACAAGCCAGCTGGCACAGCTTTTGGGGTTACACTTAGTGGCCTGCAGGAACAAATATCTAGCCTGCTCATACCGATTTGCTTTAGCTTCAAGCATTGCAAGTGTTTGATAAACGTACTCATTTCCACCACAAAATTTTAAAGCTTTAGCCAGCAGCTGCCTTGCTTTCTTGATATTTCCCTGCTTCAGCTCTAGAACTGCCCAACCATGCCAGGCAGCAATGTGCCTTTTATTGGCAACTGTGGCTGCATCAAATAACTCTCTTGCTCTCCTTATATTTCCCATCTTTTTTTCCAGAACAGCCCAGCACTGTTCCAATAGAAAACAAAGTTAACAAAGACAACCAAATTTACATGCAATTTATTATCTCTAACAAAAAAAAATTGTTAGACTAAATTAATACTCCTAATTACCTGCCAAATGTAGGGATTTTCTCCTTGAGTAGCCTGGCAACCCTTCTCATACACGGCTCTAGCTTCCGCCATTTTCGATTGCTTACTCAATATCTTCCCCAACGCCACATACGCCCGCCCGTCTTCCGGCCAAATGTTTATACACTTTGAAACAAATCCCAACAAAACCCATCATCAGCAACACCACCAAATCTCATAAATGTATGTATATTGATACCAGTAATGCTAGAGATTTTGATCTAATGGTCACGTCATCTTTTGAGAATTAAAAGGAGATAAAAATTATTAAGTAAGGCAATGCGATTGTTAGAATATAAATTAAATGATTAAATTAATTATTATTTATCGGTAAGAACAAGTGATTATTTAATAATCTCCTAATTCAATGAAATATTACACATATATTAATTATATAATTAATATTAAATAATTAAATTAACTATTTCTTATTAATTTAAATCTATGGCATACCTTATCAAGTACTTCATCGGCTTCGTCGTAACGATAACTCCTCGCCAAGAACTTGGCTCTGTACAGCGCCAAGTCCAAGTTCACTGCCAGCGGCCTCTCCAGAGACCCCGACGAGCCCTCCACTCTCTCCGGCTCGAACATCGGCATCTTCTTCGCGAACTCCGCGAGCCCCGAATCGATAGCCGAAGACCTCGCCAAACCGCCGTCGTCGTCACTGTCTTCACCCCCACCGTCACCGGAAGAATCCATCACCGGCCGGCGAACGACGAGAACTTTGTTCTCCGATACGACATCGTAGCCGCTCTCTTTGGTACGGGTCGGCGACTCCTCGAGGAGCGGCGTGGCCGAGTCTTGGGAGGAGCATGAGGTTATGGTGAGGTAAGAGTGGAGGGGTATAATGGGGATTTTGAAGGAGAATTTGGAGAGCGAGTGAGGGTTTTGAGAGGGAGAGAAGAGAGTCAAGTTGGGGTTTGCAGAAGAAGAAGATGAAGAAGACGGAGGAGGAAGAAGTGGCATTTTCGGGTTTAACAGATTAAACTGTATGCTTTTTACGTTCAACCAAATGTGAGGCGGGTTGTGAAGGAAGAAAGGAGGTAGTACAATTACTGTTATAGCCTTCTTCTGTGTTTTTTGTTTTTTTTTTTTTTAAAAAAAAAAAATGAAAATGAAAATCGCATCATGTCTTTTTTTTTTTTTGTTTTAATATTAATTTTCTATTTTATTATTATTATTATTTTAATTAAATACTTTATAAGTGAAGAATGATGAATATATATTTGATTAAATCAGTAAATGGGTTAAATAATAAAAATATTTTTATTTTTTACCTCCTAAGTTATCATTTTTATTATAAAAGGTATCTGTAATTTTTATAAGGACAGAAATAATACCTTCGTTAAGATTTGAGAATTTTGTTTGAACTAATGGGTATTTGAGTAATTCTGGGTTTAAACGTTACTTGTCTAAGATCGGCCACGGTGCTTACTGCTAACAGTTAGCAGTGGCTCAGATGTTCAATCCAAAGAGGTAGATTTTTTGGGGCACGTGGAAGCGTTTTGTTGGTGGGATTTGGTAAGCTCAGGATGGTCTATCACAAAAGAAAGTGATCTCCTATCATCAGCCCTATGGTAAGATCTATAAGTCCTCAAAATATTATATTTGTCCCTCAATTTACCTCTCTTGATGTAATCTTCCCTGCCTCAATTTTTTAATTTTAATTTGGTTATTGTAACCTACTTATTTACTATTGGTGTTCTCTTTTTTCCTCCCCCGCCAAAAAAAACCTCTAAAATCTTTATAAAAAAAAAAAAAAAACAAGACAACAAAAATATCCACTGCCAGGTCATGGGCTTAGGATTTTTTTTTTCCTGATTTTAATTTTTATGGGCATTTTTTGTCTTTTAGGGGTAGAAGAGAGGGACATTATAATCTATGGGTAGCAATTCATGTTAACATGTCAAGTTTGAGTCGTATTTAAACATGAGTATAAGACCAACTTTAATCTAATTCATTTAATTAAACGAGTCAAAACGCTTAATTCCAAATTGCTAATGTTGGGTTCATGTCGAATTCGCAAATTATGTAAGAAATTATAAGCCATATTGCAACCATGATAATAAATTGGTAGGGCAGATTAACCAAATTGAAATATTAGGGTACAAAGCAAATTAAATAATAAATTGAGCGGGTATGTGTATTTTCTCGATTATACAATTATTAAACGAAAAGATAAAAATATAATAATATTTTTTCAATCTCATTTACTTTTATATTCAAAGTGATATATTTTTTTATATAAATATCTTCTGTTTCAAAAAAAAAATAATAATAATAATAAAATAAAAATTTGAAAATGTGTATAAATTTCTAGCTTTAGAAACTTTCATATATTTCAGAATAATTTATAAGAGAAAACGCATCTTTTATTTTATGGAGAGCTTTTTTCGTTTTTTTTTTTGTTTTTTCTGAGCAAGAGGGAGAGTTTTTAATGGTAAACTAGAAAGCTTGGAAGAAGAAGCATTTTCCTGCAATCAAATCTTTAATTGCAAACAACTGAATGTTTTACTAATATTCAAACTAGAAAAGCCTCCAAAAATATTAGCTTGAGCCGGGTTCCCTCAATCTCAAGCCTTTTCTCAACAGCTCATCTCATACAAATGAGACCCATTGCTTCTTGAATTGTATTTCATCAGCTCCATTATCTGCAGGAGTTCCAGCTAATTATGTTCATGAAGAAATGACTGCTTATAGCATTTAGAAAAGGTCAGCAAAAAACCAAAATTATATTGTTATGAACATCAAAGAACTGTTAAGCCTTTTGACAATAGAGTTTGAACAACCCCATAATTATGCATTTTCACCAAAGTTATTGACCCATTAAACTTTATTACATATAGAAAAAACTGAATACTCCTCAATATTAGCTCTATCTCAGTTCCTCTTTAAGGGAAAAGAAATAAATAAACAAAAAACTGACCTGAACATATGTCAATTACAGAGTTGTTTATTCCTATCAGCCTCCTTCAAATCCAATTTAAGCCTTGTAAGGAAGACTTCATGCCCTGAGACCTTTAAGAACCTAACAACAAAATTCGAAGCTAACTGTAACTTTAACTTTAAGAACCTAACTACCACCCCACCGCCTCTTTCGGGCCGGCCTTTGTTGCTTAGTTTCATCTGTGTCAACTATCAAGTCAACCTCGGGGTTGAGACTGTTGCCTGGTTCTTTCTTCAGAGCAATGGGCTCCTTAAAGCGTTCCCTTCGTTTCTCCATCTTTGCTATTGTCTCAAGAATCCGTTGGTTGTCATAACCCTCAATAACCTTATTCGCATTGGAACCATTTTCACTGCCAAGTATTCTCCTCTTCACATTGCATGTCAGTGCTGCATCTTGAGAGACACCTCTCCTTCTGAAGGAGTCCTCTGCATTTGGCTCTTCTGTTACTATCTGACCCTCCTCAATGTCCAAATCTTCATTATGTTCAGTTATGGGAAACTTGTCAAGACATTTTGCAATGTTTTGGCTGCTCTCAGTTCTTGGGAAGTCGGATTGGACTGCCTTCTCCATATGAGGTTCATTAGAATCCATCAAAGCTGCCCGCTTCTTATCAATCTTCTGACCCATGTTTCCAGACCTACCATTGCTCATCAAACTTCCACTTTTGGTACATCTTCTGGGAGACTGCAGAGGATATTGGTACAAGGGACGTCACACAATTTTGAACACTTTAAGAGATTAATCTCACTGTGTAGATGAGCAGAGAGATTTTGAGACATGCAGTAGAATGCACCATTATAACATTCTGTAGAAATAGAATGAAATAGAGCAATAGGACTCGACAGAAATTTGAAGACCAATAAATTACATAGTTTGCCTCATATAATGGTTGCCCAATAATCAGAGGCAAAATAATTCAACAGGCTGTTCCATCCCCCATGAAAATCTTTGAAGACGCACCAAAGAAACCATAACAACCTTAAGTCATAACTATCTATCAATTACCCACAGCACCTAAACATTACAATGATTGAATAGAATTACTGGTAATATGCAGGAGTAACCCCCCTCCCACAGAAAAATTAAAACACAAAACAATCAACAAGAAAATAATCAAAATAAGGCCAAAACAAAAAAAACAAAAGCCAAAGTGATATCTCACTAGCCAAGTTCTGAATTATGCAAAAAAAAGTATAGCGTCATTATAACAAAACAGAGAATTAGCATTTCTTCATCAGCATTGACTGCTTACTTAGGACAAATATGGCAGACAAGCAAATATAGCACGCTAAGGGATCCTCTACTCAAGTGGCAGGGAGGATATCACTTCCTCGTATGGAAGGGAATGAGAGAGGAGGAATAGAAACAAAGTAATCATAAGAATTGTATGGCAAAAAGTTGTTGCAAGTACAGCAACTAGTGCCATTTCAACAAGAACTGAGAACATTGTCAGATACCTATGGTAACAAGTTTATATGGGGCATAAGAAATATAGTACGATTAAGGTACATTAAGGAGACCCCATTTGATTACATTAGCTAAAAATAACATTTTCAATCTTTGGAGAAGTTTTTGTTTTGAAGGCTGAGGAATGTGTATAGGGCATGCCCATGCCTAGGTGCCAATACCTACTACAATATGGCCAATGCCTTAACCAAAGATTATTCTACAATAAATTGGGATAAAACGGTATGTGCATGAAACAGGTCGTCTTATGAGCAAACTTCAATTATTTATTATGTACATGTAATATTGAATGAGATTTAGACAATATTCAACAAAATATTTTAGGATTGAGTTTTCCTTCAAACTGAGTTGGAGGAAATTCCTCCAACCTATTCTATAAAAACGACATTTGTCACTTTTCATGTGAGAAACACATGTTTTTTAAATAACATGTGAGAAGCACATGCTTTTTGAATAAAATTTCTTTCAACTTTCTCATTGTAATTAAAAAAAGCATGTATTTCTCACATGTAGATGACACGTGTCATTTTTAGAGAATAGGTTGGAAGAATTCTTCCAACCCAATTTAGAAGAAAACACTATCTTTCTGTAAGCTAGGAACATTTTTTTTACTTTTCCCTTTGACACACATACTAATTAGGTATGTCCTAGACAGCATGTGCAACCAAACACAATATGTTATCATACCCACGTTTTCTCATATCTAATACTAATGATTTACACAGTAAAGTGTCAATGTAGCACAAGAATGTCCACTAAGTAGGTTTAGTAAGAACCGATCCTCAATCCCATCTTCTCTATTTCAAATGAAATTAATAGTATCTATTTCACGATCCAGATTTAAAGTTTATGCATCTAACGGTAAACATGATTTCACATTATTTAAATTTTTTAAAAGACATGCCAAAATTGACTTCATATACAAGATACACCAACTTTAAATCCCGACTATGAAATTATTAGTATCCATTTCATTTAAAATGGAATCCTATTCCCTCAATTCCACCACTCCATCATAAATGCGATACCTGCACCACTGTGCTAAAACAGCTTTAGCAATGGTAAATACATTATATCTCTCACCTCGGTCATGAATGGAAGCAACACCACACCAAGCCCCCCCAAGTAATTCAAATCTGATTCCACTATATGCCTCATGTGGGCATGGTCAATAAATTTAAGATGGACTACGATGTATTGATTGAAAATCAACTCAGATTCCTGAAAACCTACGTTCCAAAAATGACTGAAAAAGAAAACACTAAAGAGTATACACATAAGAGCAGTTTCTATAAAGGTGCTCCTCATCTACCTAAAAGAAATGAGTACACAAGATCAGTGGCAGTTTTTGCAAATAGGGGGCAGATATCAGAATAAGCTTTCACTAATAAAATTGCAATAATATAAGTAGTGCAGCATAAGAACTGAAAATTATATAACCACCAGTAGTTTTCCTCAAACATGAATAACTCACCTTATCCTATGGTTAAGAATCACAGATATCAAAATACATCTTACATTCAGTTGGTAAATAAGTATAGAAGTGGACAATCAAAACATGGGTGGCAGTGAGCGAAGGATTTTTGTCTGTGTATGTCGGTGTACGCATGAGTGTGAGAATCACATACTCTATTAAAAATGCATGTAGAATTAAAAATACATGTGAGAATCAAATGCATTTTGAACACATCAATTTAATAGATTGCATTAGAGGAATTTTCTCCAACCCAGTTTGGAAGAAAACTTTTTCCACTAATAATTGTCTTCTACTAAAGGGAAACAGTTTTGCCTCATTACATGCCTGCAGCACCAAACCAGAGGTCCTTGCAAGCTTTGCACTCTCTGGAGATGCTGACACTCAAGCACATGATGACACGGTTGAAATAATTAAAAGCTTCACAACACAAAATCATGTGGGAAAAAAAAAGTAACATATGATATATTAAAAGAGGGGGAAAAAAGGTAAGAGCGAACATGCAACGAGATAGCATTAACCAGAATAAACAAGACTTGCCCAACATATGTGGAGCACTGGTACAAACAAGTATGGTGATACAAGGTTTTGACCTATGTTTCCCCAACTTTACCTTTCCTTCCCCAACAACCAAGTCAACTGAATCCCTGCACCTCAGCACTGCTTGTTCATGCTTTTCTCTATTTATAATCTTAGAACTTCTGTTAAAACAGTAGGTGCTACTTCCTCCTTTAATCATTTTGAGTCTCTGCTGCTGTACTTGCATTTCATCACTAAGCCTACCATCATGCGCAGATCCATATCTTCCACAAATCCTTTCATGCCCTGTAGTTTTCTTATATGAAAGGGATGCCTCTTCCACATAGAATTTATCATCTCGATGCCTTAGGATTAATTCATCCTCAGACCAGTGCAATCTAGATTGGCAGCTATATCTTCTCTGATTGAGATGGTCCTGATCATCAGGATATACAATACAATCTTCTAAGTCATTGCCACCATTATGACAATTAAGCCAACCATTGTCTCTAACTTTCCCAGCAAATATTTGTCTCCTACGTCTCCCATATCTTTCAGTTAATCTCGAGTCATACACATCATTTCTTGGAGACATGGTATCATGCTGACATCCTCCAGCTATATAGGATTCCCTGTAAAACCAAGAGTTCAAAGACTGATAATCCGTCTCTCTTCGATAATCATCTTCAATTTCATGAGACCAAGGGTTATCCAAATCTAAAGGGGGACTATCATCATATCCATCCCTTCTGCCAGAGTTTTTCAATTCTCTCCCAATATATGGTAACTTTCTTTCATATTTTTCATCCAAAAAATCCAGGTTCCTATCAAGAAATGAAGCAGGTCTTCCATATTGTCCTGGCACAAAGTGGTCTTCATGTTTATAATCAAGCCAATGAGCATCATCGTTGGTTCTCTTCCTAAGTTGGATTTTGCTATGCTTCCTCCTCCACCGAGTATCCCTTTCTTCAACACTGCAGGAGGAATACCTTGAATTCAACTGCCTGGACTCCCCATAAGTGAAACGACTCAAGTAATCCGTAGAGAATCCTCCTCCATGATGATACCAATCTCTATCTCTCTCTTCATCATTTACTCTAGGACTTTTTTGTCCATTAAAATACTCCTTTTCGTCCCATTTTTTTCTAGCATAGGAATCCATCCCGTCTCTGAGGTTGTGATTACCTTTCCTATAAGGATGTTTTCTGTAAGCTGTCCGAACACCATTGTCAGCAAACTTTTCACCACCATTACAGCTGGAAAACTCTTTTTCCCTATGATATGGGAGATCTTCTGTGTCTCTACGTTCAAACCTTTGCTTCCTTTCCTTTTGTCTGCTACATTTAACCAATGAGTGATCCGTTTCACCTAGGTCCTCTGCATCCCACATATGGGAGGCATCATCATTATCCTCAGGATGAATCTTTGGTTTAGCAACACCATTGCCTCTCCTACTACAATGCTCCTGTTCCTCTCGAGTGGAACCTTTATTTCTTAACTTCATATCACCCAATTTTGATTTGGCACTGCTGCTTTTAGAGTTCTTGTGGTAAGATGTGACAGAGTCCAGCAATTCAGCACTAGAATTCAGTGATGGCCTTTTTAAAGGACTATAAGTTCTCTCCAAATCAGCACAAACACTGTCTCTGGATTCTTCAGAATCACTTCGATAGCAAGATGAATCCAGGCTAAGCTGACCATGATCGCTAAGTGATAATTCTGTTTCCTCCACGAAAGGATCTCCACTGAAAGAATTTCTGCTAATACCTCTGTGTGTTTTATTTACTGTTTCCATTCCTTCTGTGACTCCTTCTGAAGGGTAAACCTTCCCCTTTTGATGTTGATGCACATTTACACCAGGGATCTTTTCATTTTCATGTTTACCAGCGTCGAGATTCATTGGATTATATGCAGTTGTCAACTGGGAACACCTGATCATAGAAGGCAAATATAATCATCCAATCAGTGGCTTCAGGGGAGGAAAAAAGGCTGTAATTATGAAATAAGGCTCATGACAGTAAGTGAATTTATTAATCATCCTTAACCGACAATCTCCAAGAAACGTCAAGAGAGCAACAAAAATAGTTACAGAACTGATAAGCTGATGAGAATCAGCACCAAATAACTAGTCATAATGTGACATGCCTTGTCCTACCTACTTGGAGACAGTTCAAGCTAAAATAGCCAAAGGCGAGGAAAAAAATATGAAAGCAATTATTGCTTTTGGCAATGCCTAGGCTCAAGTTCATAGACTTGACACGGATGAAGTATCCAGAAAAAAGAGGGAAAAGAAACAGCGGATACACTGCCAAGTCAAACACAGCAAAACCCTACCATGGTCATATTTTTCAACCTTATCCTGCCGGCATCCCTTATTTATTCTGTTGTTTAATTAAATGTTGGGAAGTTGTTGACTTGACATCTATCCAGGCAGATCAGATCGCAGAAGCCAGTGTTCAGGGCTAAAATGTTTACAACATAAAACCTGCTAAAAAATTTGATATGCCCAATACCCACCACCCCCCCACCCTTTCTGCTGGCAACATTGAACATGTTCCTATCAAATCATGGTTGGAGCAGACATCCAAGGACATCCATCTTCACATGATGAGAGTATACTGGATGCTTATTAAAACCATTAGAACTACTTAAGACCAAGAGTGACCATCGATACAAATAAGACAGAAGCGATGAAATTGAAACATATCTCAGAAACGGTAAAAAAAAATTGTGTAAAAATTGAAATTAATGCTGCAGAGCAATTTAAAACTGACTTTGAAGATATCCATATTAAATATGCATCTTTTAAAGATTTACATACACATGTTGAGAACCAGCTATCTTAATAATCTGGTCAGGAATAAAGCATCATGCAGCAGCATGGTATATCCACCAAGTGTGAAAAAGCATATAATAGATACTCGGCTTACACAACGTGATTCATGAGATTAAAATTGGTAAACCTAGGTAACCTACAACATTATTAAACCACGATAGGTCCAAAGAACAAAATATCTTATAATTGCTAATTTTAACGAACCACAATGTCAGCTATTGACAATATTATCCAGCCTATTCAACATAGTCAGACACAACTAGATAGGAATTTATAAAGATACATTTCTAGAAGAGACATCTATAATAGAATTCGCAACATAGATGATACTATCAGGAGATAAATTTAATTCATTTTCAGAACAGAATACCTGTCAAATCTTCTGACATTCCCTTCCTGAGATTGTACAGATGGTTCATCTTCACTGACATTACCAGAACAGTAAATATCGCTGCTATCATCAGCATCAGAATTCCCATTTTCAGATGCAGCATGTACAGTGCTATCTATATGGTGCACCTCCTCCTTTCCAGAAACAGAGGAATCCTCAATGGGGTCCTGCACAGTAATCTGCCCCCAAACATGCTGTAAGTATTCAGACAATGGAAGATGGCTGCTGCATAAGTATCAGTAAAAATTCAACTGAGACTAAACCTGTATCACATCAGAATCCCGAGTACGTGAACGCCTTACATCCATAGATGGCTGGCGTTCACCAGCACTGTCTTCAACCTGAATTGCTCTACCTTTTGGCTGCAACAATCAAAAGTCAATTAGGAGTCATTCCTAAAAACAACTTGGATGCACCGTAATTCAATCAACATATGGAATTTGGGGGCAAGGGCAGAGCAACTTTTCAATTTCAATATACCACTTCCAACTGTCTCACTTTGCTATCAACAAATTTGGATGAAGGAGAAATTATCCTCTGCAATCCAACTTGATTTTCCTCCACTGCAGTATCCTGAAATCCTTTCTCATACTCACATTTAGATTCGCAAGCCTATTTCCAAGGAAGCAAGTGATGGCAAAAACCTTATTACTAGATATATCTTCACAACTTGGTCTGAAATATTAAGTCACCCAAAAAATTTAAATCGCTACCTGGTTAATTTTTAACGACCCACAAACAGGGATCCCACTCTGCATGAATGCTTGTTGCTGAAATTGCTCCTGTAATGCAATGCACATCAATGTAAAAATTCAATTGATCAGGAGATGTAATAGACAACCTATGTAAACTAGTCAGCATAAGCACAGTCCAGTAACAACACAGCAGTTAAGTCACTGCATAGAAAATCCGAGAAATATCAAGTCCTACCAGCCACAAAGTATATATTACTTAAAGCAAGAAGCCCTACCTCGGGATCTATCAAACAGGCAAGACATATATGCTATAAGATGAATTGGTTTCAGAACACAAACAATATAATTAAAGTTATTTACCAGAGAGTTGCAGTATTCTTTCCAAGTATCTTCGTTGAAACCAAAATTGAAGAAATCAGTTATATCCACTCCAGGAAACCTCCACGGCTTTTCCTCAAATGTATCAATATTTACATCAAGTATAGTCCTGGAAGGAAGAAAAAGGCAGGTTTCAATCAAGACGATATCTAACACGCTAAAATGAATGTTCAAAAAGAGTAAAGGCCTGTACGACATCAAATATTCCAAGTTTCACCACTCGAGAGTGTAAATTGTTGCCATTTCTTGGATAGTGCCATTCAAATTGATGAATTTACAAGTAACTTCTTTCTATTAAAAAAGAAAAGGAAACGGCTTAATTTTCATGTGACCTTCAAATGAGCTCTTCATCTGTTGAATGTTGTGCAGAATACAAGCATCCTTAACTATTCATCATTACTGTAATTCCAGAAGTCTTTGGGTCAAAGCAAACCTAGTGTGACATTTAGTCCATCCACTACAGTTTAAATTTCTCATAAAACTCTGTTATCTATTTGCTGTGCATGGAGCATTCCATGCGACACTAATGAATCATAAAAGAATAAGATTTCTGTAGATCAAACATCATATCAGTACTAACCTGTTCCAAGGAAGCGAGAAACAATTTCCACCCGGAACCGAATTGGCTGTAGCACGAACAGGGACAACCTGACCTGCGTTTGAGCCCTTGTGCTGGTTGCAAGGACTATCATCCCTGTTACCTCTAGCCAACATGGAAGAGTAGGATGCCATCCCCACAGGTCCATTGCCTCTCATATTGCTTGGAAATGCTGCTCCATGAGGTCTCATATACTGCACAAGAGCCCTCCAATTAAAAACTGAACTTGAACTACTTAAACATCAAAAATATTATTTTTCAAAGCAACAAATGGAGAGAAAAACATAAATAGACTATCATGTAATATATGAAATCATTACATTAAGAATGATCATCAGCATTACAATCCCATTAACATCATACTAGAATAAAATAATTAAAAAAATTTACTCATAATTAAAGCAAAACGCACATGGATAGTTGCAACAACCATAGCAGTACTCACACATTGCACCAGATTACCCAAAATTTGCACAATTTATGATCTTCAAAGTACAGTTTACTTCTCTAGCAAACCAAAATTACGTACACACGTCTAAATATACATCTCAAATTACTTAGTTCAAATATCATTTCCACAAAAAGACGTTACCTTGTACCGTGTATACTGCGAGTTATACACACCCCTCGCCCCATTTCCTCTCTCACCGCCATGCCCATTAGAACTAGGCTCCGACCCCCCACTTCCCTCACCAACAACAACAAAATCATCATCCTCATCCTCACCATGACCACCACCTCCCATAACCCCTCCATTCTTCGCATTCCCACCGCTCGCAATCGGATAGTTCTTACAATCCTCGTCGTTCAAAACTATGTTCAGATCGTCCTCACTATCACTTCCGTTATCCACATTCATCTCCTTCCCACTATTCGCCTCGGAACCAATTAGTTTCTGATCCGAATCGCCATGAACCATATCGAATTCCTTGGAATCGGTAACATCATCTTCTCCTCCTCCTCCTCCTTCTTCTCCTTCAACTTCCATTCGTTCTACGTACGATTTGGCGAACCAAGGAATGCAGTTGATCGCGGAACTCGGTTGAAATTCGACGTCGGCGTAAAGATCACCGAAATCGTCGTCTAAGTCTTCCATTCTCGCCAAAACCTCAGAAATTCGAGTCGAAAAAAACAATTCTAGGGTTTTGGCTGGTTAAGAACAACAACGTCCGTGTGGGGTCGAGAGGGCTCTCGAAGGATTTTTCCCACAAATGGTATGGGAATCTCGGACGCTGTGAATCAAAAACCCTACTGTATGTTAAACCCTAGAACAGCCACAGAGTGAGCTGAGAGAGACTTAAACCCCAAAGATCACGTGGGTCCTATCCTATACATCCAAAAATCTAATGATAAATTTGAAAACTATATGAAAATAGATAAATGAGATAGGAAAGAATTGCTAGTTAATTGCAGTGGAAACATGTTCCTATGGGGTAGTTTAATCGGCTGTAAACCACATCTAATAAAACGGAGGTTACTAGTTCAAATCCCCCTCCCTTCCCTTGTACTGACATGTCAAAAAAAATTATAGGAGAAACATCACTTATCCTCATGAACTATCAAATCAAAGTTGGTGTAGCCAACTTTGATTTCCTTCCACTTTCCCAGGATGTGCAATTCCTAAAATATTTGGTTTTATTAAAAAATAATTATTAAAAAAAAAAAAAAACAACTTTTGATCCGTGAGTTCATGGTAGATCTAACCCACTCATATTATGACCCACGGGTCATAATTAAAAAAAAAATAAAAAATAAAAAAGGTGGGTGGGTCACAAGTGACCCACTGTGGGTAGGGGTGAAAATGCAATTACGGTTAGCGGTTAGTGGCAAAAACCGCTAACCGCAACCACCTAGGTGGTTAGTAAATTTTACTAATTGCCCCCGCTAACTGCTAGGTGGTTAACCGCTTAACCGCATCTTATTAACCGCTTTTTTGGGGCTTTTTTTTGGGCCAATTGTAAGCCCTTTTTCGGTTATGAGAATTAGGATTTTTGGGGCTCACTCTAAATCTTTTTTTTTTTTTTTTTGCCTTTTCAGGGCCAATTTAACATCAAAACTTGCTATATACCACAAATTGGGCCGAATTGCTACAAAAGGAACCCATATTGAAGTGGCCCAAAAGTAATTAATATTAAAAAAAAATGCAACATTTACCAATATTTTAAACAAAGAATTAAATGCAACATACAAATAATTATCACTATACTACAAGGACTTATATATATATATATATATATATATATAAAGCAGTTAGCAGTTTTCAAAAACTCATTAACCGCTAGGCGGTTTTTAATAACCGCTTTCAAAAGCGCTTAATGGTTAGTGTGATTAGCGATTAGCAGTTATAAAAGCGGTAAGCAGTTCTAAATTTTCACCCCTAACCGTAGGTCACTTGTGACCCATGATTGACCCATCGTGGGTCACGAGTGACCCACTGGAGTCACCAAGAAGGTGACCCACGGAGGGTCACAACTTGTGACCCACCATTAGTCACCTTGGTGACCCGCCCGTGGGTCACCCACGATGGGTCACTTTTTTTTTTTTAATATAATAATTATAATAATAATTTTTTATTTATAAATAAGGGTACATTTGGAATTTTTTAAAAATTTAAGGGTATAAAGGTCTTTTACTTATTTTACCATTTGATTTAACTATAATATCTAACGGGAAGGGGTTTTTGGAACAAAACAAAAGTTTGATATACCAAAGTGAGATTTTGAATGTTGGAGGGTGTTTGCAAAGCCATGAAAGTTCATAGAGGGTAAGTGAAGTTTCCCCTTAATTATAACTAGGGTTGGCGTCCCCAAGAGATAGCTCAATCAGTTAAGACCATGCCTAATGAAGCGGTGGTCACTAATTCAAATCTCCATCCCACTCTTGTGCAGACATGTCAAAAAAAATAATAATAACTAGGGTTGGCAAAATAGGTTGGTGGGTTGGGATCGGGTTGACCCGTTTGACCCATCAACTTGATAAAAATAAACCCGATAAAAATTATAGGAGGGTTATGAAAAATAGGGAATAGGATCGATCATCTTAATTTTATTTTATGGTCAAAATTTAAAGTTAATGCACATAGCCATGTATATGATGTTGTCTTAGTAAGTATTTTAACAAAAAAATGAAATCATGTGCACCCTTAGATGTATCAACTTTAAATCTGTATCAATTTTATGCATATTATTTATTTCATTTCAAATTGAGAGAATCAATGTCGAAAGACATTGTAAAGTTAAGATTCGAATCCCTCACTTTTATTATGATATTGTAACATCCGGTGGAAATTAATTAACTCGTAATTGACATCATGGTTTGCTTCCCAGCCTTGTCCATCTCAAAACAAGACTTTGGGATTTCATCCTCTCTGAAGAGAGACTGCGGAAAACTTTTAACTAAGGGATAGAGATAACAATAATTTAAATCACAATCATAATAACCAAAGTGAAACTCAAGGCATCATAATATAAATAGAACTCCAAATGTATCGGTTAGAGACCGGTCATTGAAATAATAATACATACTATTACTGATTGTTCTGAAATAGCATCAACGCCTAAGCTTAACCAAAGATAACATAAATACAATCTCGATCAACTCTAGACGGGTAGTCCCTCCAGCATCCCACATAGATTTTAGCCATACCAAGTCCAAATCCTAAAAAATGACTTGAATTATTAATTGGCTCCCAGAATCCATCATCTACTAAACTAGCAATGTCAACACAAATATTCATAATTGAGCAAAAAAGAATACAAGGATAAGTCCAACAACTTAATGAGTAAAAATGCACACAATGTACATGTCATTTGAATGATGAACTTCATTGTTTATAAATCGTATGCAGTATTGTGACATGATAGTTATTTATGAATGCAATATAAACGGAAATATTGTCCACTCTCAGCAAGGTTGGCGCTATCCTGAATAACCTGTAATACAATGTCGGTGCCCTGACTATTATACGCTACCGCTCATAACACTAGCAACCCAATCAAGCCCGACCGAGTCCGATCTCAGGTGGCCCACGTTACTAATAATGTACGTCATGTAGTAACCCACCAATCATGTAATGACCCCGATGGACAAATCAATTAACTAATAATTGACCCCATGATTCGTCTCCCAACCCTACCCCTCACGAGGCAAGACTTAGAGATTTCAACCTTTGTCGACGAAATGAGAAAATCTCAACAAAAGACTTTCAAAAACTATAGGAAATAGAGAGCAGTAAATTTAACATCCACACAACATGCACCAGAATAAATATAAAACCTCATAATATATAGATAACCATCAAATGTACTAGTCATCAGACCGTCATCAAAATAGGAATTACAGCCCAACATAACATCATAACATTGTTCTAACAAAAGATCATATAGATCAAATACTAAGCTTAAGAAGAGCTAAAGAGATTAAGATCTCTGTCATATCAGCAAGGGCAGTTCCTCTATCATCCCACATAGACTTCAACCATACCGGGTCCATGTCCTTAAAAATGACCTAAATCAGATCTTGCGCAATCACCCAAGTCTGCTCCGACAGAATCTTCTTCTAGGATAGCTAAACCGCACGGATATTCGTAATGGGAAAACATAAATAGAAAGGAGGGTAAATCTAAGACTTAGTAAATATTAACGCAAATAATGACCATGCCAGTTTAGTGATGAACTTTAATTTTTAGTAAAGCAATAGTTCCATCATGACAATTTTACATGGGTGTGATATAGATATAGAATACATACATATGATATAGAGTGACAGTCATAGTTCAACAGTATGGTCTACCCGAGATATTACCCATTCCCAGCAGGGTTGGCGCTATCCCAAGGGACCTGTAATACAACATCAATGTCTCAAATATTGTATGCTACCATACATAATACTAGCGACACGACTGAATCCGACCTCGGGTGGCCCACACCGCTAATGATATTTATCTTGTAATGACCGCCTTTAAGGCTGCGCCGACCATAAAACAACCATTGGATCCAAAGCCCATTTAACACACACACATTTGACCATAAAGTTAACATATATAGTAAGCTCATGGCCATTATTCGGCACGTACCAGTATATCATGTCATACGATGCAAAATTATCTTGTCTGTATTTTACATGCATGCGATTGCAAGTCTCATTTTCTTAACATATTCAACACAACATTTTTCTCAAAAATGCTAGAGTTCATGTGCACTAAGTATAAATTGTGAGAGTTGCAAACATGCATGTTTTTTGTACACAAAATAGTCGTGCAGTGCATGGAAAATAACAATGAGCATTATGTGCGTTAAAACTCACCTGGGTCGTATAACATCTCTGAGTATTCCAAATGATTCAGGTTTCCCAAATCTGTGGTAAACCTTCTATTAGTCATATTTCTATCAAAACAACTCTAAAACAAGAAAATATGAGCTATAGGACGGCTGGTTAAAATAAAGTCTCCTGTCACACTCTGGACCGTTCGTTCGCTGTCATACTTCGGCCCGTATGTCCGGTCATGAGACCGTACGTTCGCTTCGAGGTTTTCAAAGAGAACCTCATTTTGTCCACTCATCCTCCTATTCTCCAAAACCAAATTCTAAGCCTATCAATGGGCTTCCTAAGGTCTCCTAACTCAAAATGAAACCTCCATGCAAACGCGATCATGCTAAGTCAAAACAACGCTATTTAAAGCATAACTAAAGCTAAAGCTACAACTAACAACACAAGACAACATTAGGGCAGCATAACGACATAAAAACAAACAAGGTAAAGCGACATTACTTTCTTGAAGCGAAACTTCAAGAATCTCCTCATCGTTAGCACTGAAACTCACAAAACCTTACAAGACACACAAGAATGGATTTTCGCAGCCTGGGGGCTTCAGACAACATGAGAATTCATGAGGCGTAGGGGTATTTATAGCTGAGGGGCTCTACCAACCCTCTAGAAAAGCAGCAGATGTCCGCCAACCCTAACGTACATCTGGTACTATTTACACAGCGGTCCAAAGGCTACCTTGTACGTCCAGGTATTATCCAAAGGGTGTTCCAAAAAGTAGTATACGTCTGTGTGGTCCCGTGTACGTTCGTGTACTATTTGCAGAGCGTACATACAGTGGTCCTCCCCCGCGTGCGTCCGCACTACAAACAGGAGCGTACGTCTACTAACCCTAGCGTACATCTGGTCCAAAAGTGCAAATTACCCTTCTAGTGTCCTTAGTGAGCTAAAGCTCAAATTAACCCCGTAACTAAGCTACATAAGCTTAGTTAATTATTTGGGTCCCTACATTCTCCCCTCCTATAAAAATTTAGTCCTCAAAATTTTTTCTATAGCAAGGAGATTCCAATTGTCTGTAGATGAGGGTGGACCACTTTGAGTTTTTTCAAACAGTTTCTCATCCGGTGGAGAATCATGAACTGAAATAAAATAAGAAGAAAAATCAGGGAGCTTTTCTATCTTGATGTCCTTAATTTGCTCATGTAGTAGCTCTAACAGACTTCTCTCATGGACTCTTGGTGTTTTAGGAATAAGAGCTAATGTTGAAGGAATCTTAGTGCTCTCTTCTTCTTCCTGATGTGGCTCCTATGGAACTTCGGTTTGCGCCTCCTTCCTCTCATCCACTTGATTTTCAATCACTTTTGCACTCCTCAATGTGACAACTTGCTCATGATAGTAGGTGCACTCTTCTTCCATGTATTGCCCATTAGGATTGGCCACCAACTGCCATTGACACTCTTTTTCTTCTTCATCTTTAAGTGTATCTGATTTTTGCTTGAGGTGAGCCTCCTTCCTTTCAAGCTAAAGCCTCATGATGAGGTGGTTCAGCTTGATATTGCGTTGTGTAGCTGATTGAGAGGAATATGAAATGATCATAGAACTGCGGATATGATTGATGATGCAGTCTATGAAATTGTGAAGCATGAATTCCAGGAGCTTGAGCTTACCATGAGAGATTGGAGTGTTGGCTCCATGACAGTTTATAAGAATCAATTGTCTCATGGTTCGTCTCCCAGCCTTATCCCTGATGGGACAAGACTCAGGAATTTCAACCTCTCATAGATGAGAGACCTCAACGGAAGATTTTCTAAACTATATGAATAAAGAGCATTGCATACACAACCACACATTCATACACCAAAGTAAACAAATACCTCATAACATAAAGATAATTATCAAATGTACCGGTCATCAAACCATCATCAAATAAGGTTACAATCCATAATATAATTGTCTTAACAAAAGATCAACAAATCAAATCCTAAGTTTAAGCAAAGCTAAGGAGATAACAATCTCGATCATATCAACTCAGGTAGTTCCTCCATCAATCCACATAGAGTGTAACCAAATTGGATCCAAGTCCTCAAAAATTACTCATATCAGGTCCTGCGCAATCACCCACGTCTGCTCCGAAGCCATCCCTGTCTAAGATAGCTAAACAGCGCAATTATTACTCAAATTAGGTCCTGCGCAATCACCCACGTTTGTTCCGAAGGCATCTCTGTCTAAGCTAACTAAACAGCGCAATTATTTGTAATAGAGGAGGAAAAACATAAAATAAAGGGGTAAGTCTAAAGACTTAGTGAATGTTAACGCAGATAATGCTCATGCCAGTTTTTGTAATGAACTCTGGTTTTTATAAAGTATGCAACAGTTTCATCACGACAGTTTATCATAAATGTGATATAGATATATGATATATGCATATGAAATAAAGTAACAGTCATAGTTCAACAGTATGGTCCACCCGAGATATTACCCCTTCTCAGCAGGGTTAGAGTTGTCCCGAGGGACCTGTAATACAATGTTGGTGCCCCAACCATTGTACGCTACCATACATCCCATTAGTGGCATGACCAAGTCTAACCTCGGATGGCCCACACCACTAATGAAGTTCGTCTTGTAGTGACCAACAATTAGGGAATGGTTGCGCCTGGTAATGAAACCATTGGATCCAAAGCCCACATAACGATATACACATTTGACCATAAAATTAACATGTATAGTAAACCTATGGCCATTATACCGCACTTACCAGTATACCATGTCATACGATGCAACTTATCTTATCTGTATTTTACATGCATGTTTTTTTACAAGTCTGACTTTGTTAAAATATTCAGCACAACATTTTTCTCAAAAGTGCTAGAGTTCATGTGCGCAAGTATAAATCGTGAGAGTTGCAAATATGCATGTTTTGATCTATAAAATAGTCAAGTAGTCATGGAAAATAACAGCGAGCATTATGTGAGTTAAAACTCACCTGCGTTGATTAAATCCTCTGAGTATTCCTTCAACAAGTTCGGGTCCTTTAAATCTGTGGAAAACCTTCCCGTGGTCTAGCTAGAACAACCTTAGAGCATGAAAACATGAGCTATCGGACGACCGACCAAAATATCGTTCCCTGTAACGCTTATGATCGTACGTCCGGGCTCGATGCCGTACGTCCGCCCAGAACATTTCAGGTAAAACCTTATTTCGTCCATTCGTCCTCCTATCCTCCTAAATCAATTCTAAGACTACCTACCTCAAAACAATGTCTCCATGCAATAGAAAACATAATGGGCTGCTAAACTCAACTCCAAAGAAACATCAAAGGTATAATAAGTCTAAATCTCAACCCAACATCTAAGCTACTCTAGAAAGCATTAAAAGAGCATAATGACTTAGAAAGAAAAGGTTAGGTCCAATGGGTTACCTTCAAGAAGCAGCCTTCAAGAAAACACCTCTCCTTCTCCACAAAACACACAATCTCACAACAACACACCCACAAAAGGGTTTTTGGGAGCCTAAAGGCGAGTTTGAAAGAGAAAAGAGCGAGGGTAGGGTTAGTATTTATAGAGGAGAAAAGATGGAGACGTTCACCAACTCTTTTGAAATGTAGTGGATGTCCGGTACTATTAGGGTGTACGTCCGGTACTGTTTACACAACAGTCCAAAGGCTGTATCGTACTTCTAGGTATTAACCAGAGGTTTTCCAAAAAGTAACGTATGTCCGGTGGTCCTATATCATATGTCCTTGTACTATTGGTAGAGAATGGCGTACTATTGACACCGTACGTACGGTGGTCCTCATGCATACGTCCTCTACTAAAAACAAGAGCGTACATATGCCAACCCCAGCGTACGTTCGGTCCAAAAGTCCAAATTCCCAAAATGCCCCTCTAGTGATCCTTAGTGACCCAAAAATCCAAATTAACCTTCTAACTAAGCGACCTAAGCTTAGATAATTATTTGGGTTACTACATTCTTCCCTCTTTAAAAAAATTTCGTCATCAAAATTTCTAGCTAAAATACCAAAAGAATAGCATTCAAAGAGGAACAAAATGTTACCTTTCGTCCGTGGTATCGTCGGTATCGTGCTCAGTAGGTTCATGGGCTATCTCTTCCCATCCATTAACTGGCACTTCATCATCCTCGAACAACTGCGAAAAATCACCTCATAAGTCATCTAGCGGATCATACTCGATGTTACCAACTCTATACCAATCGTCATCAATCTCTACTCCTAAATCCATCAGTTCACAAAATGAGTAGTTCTACATGCAGTCTGGGTCGACTGGTATAGGTGCCATGCTCCTATAGAGAAAAGCAAACTCTTTCTTAATCAACTATTCCATTACCCAAAATGGAAATAGGTATGCTATCCAAGTATAATCTTGAAGAAAAGAGTCATACACAATCACTCAAACAAATGCGGATAATGACTCCGCATGTCTTCCTCCGCCTCCAATGATGCTTCTTCGACACCATGGTTACGCCACAATACCTTAACAATAGGAATCGTTTTGGTACGTAACACTTGTTCCTTCCTATCCACAATCTTCACTAGTTCCTCAACATAGGTCAATCCCCCCTAGATCCCTAACAGCTCGTATTCCACAATTACATCAGGGTTAGCGAGATACTTCCTCAGCATCGAAACATGAAAAATATCATGTGTTCCGACCAAATCTGGGGGTAGGGCCGGCAATTTTGACACGACCCGCGAACCCGACACGAACACGACACGAAAAAACAGGTATTGGGTTTGGGCTAATCGGGTTCGGGTCGTAATCGGGTCTACCCGATTAAGACCCGAAAATTCGTGTCATGCGGGTCGACCAGGGTCTGGCCGGGTCTAGCTGGTCATCCAGCGGAGACCAGTTTTTTTCTTCTCTGGACTCGCCGGGCGCCAGACCCGGTTTTTTCAACTTTTTTGTCTGATTTTTTTTGCCGTTTCGCCGGGCGCCAGACCCAGTCGTCACTCACTATGCAGCTACAAACATTCCCTCGTTGTCCGCCTTCTGAAGGTACTTTCAGTCTCTCTCTCTCTCTCACACACACACCCAGACACACGCAGTTGTAAACCAGTGAATCCTGTTTCCTTGAATTTATGGGTTATTTATTTATCTGGGTTGAAGTAATATTTTATATGGGTGTTAGATTGATGATAATTTTTTATTGGGGTGTCAATAATTTAGTGTTCCAACTTTGTTTTCAATTTTAAATTTACTGTTCTTGATTGGGTGGTTTCGTAAATTTACTGTTTTTGATTGAGTAGTTTCGTTTTATCTTCAACTTCGACGGAAATGTAGTTCCAGTTCATTTTGGTCAGATAATGTTTTAGGAGGACCTTTAGAAATTGAGCACTACATTAGGGATGGGGTTGATGTTTCAGTAATTTATGGATGGCTTAGTTATAAACAGATTGAACTGTGAAGGACTTTGATGAGTGTTTGGTGTTAAAACTGTCAATGGAAGTATAAAAGAACGGAATAGGAGTGGAGCCAGGATTTTTCTATTGGGGGCATAAAATTGGACTACGGGAGTAATGTTACAAGAAATAATGATAGAACATTATACAAAACAGCCACTTTACTGATTAGTTGGTGATTACTCATTTACTCATTTACTCATTTTACTCTTTACCTGTTTTCCATTTTGATTTTTGAACAAAAAAATTAAAAAATCAGTCCCTACTCCCTACTCCCTGTATTCTCATTTCTCAATTCTCACTATTCTGTAACGTAACCCTCAGCCCTCTCCCTGACTCCCTCTCACTTGGTCTCTCACTTGTCGTTGCTAAAATGAAAATCACTTAAATTATAACTATTCTATTATATTACACATTTTGATAAATGTATTTGCACAATTAAATAAGGGTCTTGGTCTTCTATGGCTCTCATGGAATTCAAAAATATTGAGTCTTGGCCCATGATTGGATGCTAAAAAAAATGTCTAAGAATTTGTATCTTTGTTCAAATTAATTTTTTAACACTTTTGTTACATGTGGGACTAAATTATAAGTGGACTATTTTAATAAATGAACTTACTTGTTTTAACATTTAACTTTTAAGTTTAAGTGAAATTATGAGTTTGGTAATTTATTTTGGAGTACAATTTGTCAATTACGGTCACTTTCCAATTTTTTTTTTTTTCTTATCCTTTATTAAAGCCTTTAATCTCTTAGAATTCAATTTTTTGCATTGATTATATTGATGTATTAGTATTATTATTACAATTTTGAATTTTTATTTTTTTTAAAAAAAAATTCTATAGTTTAGGGTAATCGGGTCGTGTCGGGTCGTGTCTACCCGTTTAGACCCGTTTATTTTAAACGGGTAAAACGGGTCGTGTCGGGTTACCCGGTTATTTTCGTGTCATAATCGTGTCAAACCCGATTACCCGTTTAGCTAAACGGGTCGTGTCTGGGTATAGGCTAATCGTGTAACGGGTACCCGCGGGTCGTAATCGGGTCGTGTATGGGTACCCATTTTGCCACCCCTATCTGGGGGTAAGGTAACTATGTATGTCAACCTTCCCACTCTCTAGGTAATCTCAAACGGTCCAATAAATCAAGGGCTGAGCTTCCCCTTCTTCCCAAATCGCATCACTCCCCTCATGGGTGATATCTTGAGGACTACATAGTCTCCGACTTCGAATTCCAACTGTCATCTCCGGTTATCGGCATAGCTCTTTTGCCGACTCTGAGTTGCACTCATCTTTTCCCTAATGATGAGCACCTTGTCACAAGTATCTTGAATCAATTCCGGCCCCAATGTTTGATTTTCACCGACGTTGTCCCAATACAAGGGCGACTGACACTTACATCCATAAAGTGCTTCATAAGGCATCATTCCAATAGTCGCCTGGTAACTGTTGTTGAAGGCAAACTCAATCAAAGGTAGGTACTAGACCCAACTACCCATGAAATCTAACACGCAAGCTCGTACCATGTCTTCCAGAATTTGGTTAGTCCGCTCCGACTGACCATCTGCCTAGGGGTGAAAAATGGTACTAAACTTCAGCTCCATCCTCATCTCCTTCTGCAAACTTTGCCAAAACCTTGAGGTAAAGCGAGAGTCTCTATCCGATATAATTGCCTATAGTACTCCATGTAATCGGACTATATTCTGAACATATAGTTTGGCCAACTTATCCATCGAATCCTTAACCTTCATGGGAATGAAGTGAGCACTATTTGTGAAACAATCAACTATTACCCAAATTGAATCCTCTCCAATGGGTGTCTTAAGTAACCCCAAAATAAAATCCATAGCGATCTCATCCTACTTCCACTTAGGTACAAGCAAGGGTTTGAGCGTCCTTGTCGGCCTTTGATGCTCTGCTTTAACCTATTGGTAGGTTGAGCATTGCTCCACAAATCTTGTTATATCGCGCTTCATATTGTTTCACCAATATGATCTCTTCACATCCATGTACATCTTAGTACCACCAGGATGTACAGTGTATAGGGAACAATGAGCCTCATTCATTATCTCTTTCCTTGATCCTCCGCTTTCTGGCACACATACTTGCTTGAAATGGGTGAGCAACCTATCGTCCTTAAGACATAACTCCTTTGCCTTTCCTTCTTCAAGCAACTGCGTGATCTTGGCACACTCAGGCTCCTCCAATTAAGTAGCTTTGATTCTAGCAAGTAGCTCTGACTGAACCACCAGGTTAGTCAAATGTGCAGGCGCACCTTCGGCTATTTCAAGAGCGGCAAGCTCCACCGTTGATTTCCTGCTCAACGCGTCTGCTACTACATTAGCCTTTCCAAGATGATAGTTGATCTCACAATCATAATCCTCGATCAATTTCAACCACCTTCTCTACCTCATGTTAAGATCCTTCTGGGAAAAGAAGAACTTCAAGCTTTTATGATCCGTGTAGATCTCGCACTTTTTGCCATACAAGTAGTGCCTCCAAATCTTTAGGGAAAACACAACCTGCCAACTCCAAGTCGTGCATGGGATAGTTCTACTCATAAGTCTTTAGTTGGCGTGAAGTGTAAGCAATAACATTGTCGTTTTGCATAAGCACGCACACTAATCCCTTCTTAGACGCATCACTATACACTACAAAATCGCCAGATTCCGTAGGTAATGCCAACACTGGAGCAGTTATCAAGTGCTTCTTCAGCTCTTGAAAACTCTTCTCACACTCGTCCGTCCAAACAAAGCAGGCGTTCTTCTTAGTTAAAGCAGTAAGTTGTCCCAATAGCTTTGAGAAACCCTCGATAAAGCGTCAGTAGTAACCAACGAGTCCTAAGAAACTTCGAATCTCAAATACGCTGGTTGGCCTGGTCCAATCCACCACTGCCTTTACCTTTTTCGGGTCAACTGCTACACCTTCTCCAGAAATCACGTGTCCGAGGAAAGATACGCTGCCCAACCAGAACTCGCACTTCTCAAGTTTAGCATAGAGCTACTCCCTTCGAAGCCTCTCTAATGCCTTCCGTAGATGCTCCTCGTGCTCCTCCAACATCTTTGAATAGATCAGGATGTCGTCAATGAAAACCAAGATGAATTGGTCCAAATAGTCATGAAAAACTCTGTTCATCGTGTTCATGAAGACAGCTGGTGTGTTAGTTAGTCCAAAAAACATAACTAAAAAGTCGTAGTGTCCATAACAAGTCCTGAAAGCCATCTTAGGAATGTCCTCTTCCCTCACCCTCACCCTCACTTGGTGATAGCCTTAACGCAAATCAATCTTAGAAAATACGTGTGCTCCTTCCAGCTGATCCAACAAGTCGTCAATCCTTGGCAAAGGAGACTTGTTCTTGATTGTCACTTTGTTCAGCTTGCGGTAATCAATGCACATCCGCATTGATCCGTCCTTCTTCTTCATAAAAAACATCGGCACTCCCACGGTGATGTACTAGGGCGGATAAATCCTTTATCCAAAAGCTCTTGGAGCTATTCCTTTAGCTCCTTCAATTCTAACGGTACCATCCTATATTGTGCCTTCGATATAGGATTAGTGCCTGGCACACACTCGATTCCAAATTCGACCTCTTTCTGTGGTGGCAATTCAGATTAGTCTATTGTAAAGGCATTTGAATAGTCTTGGACCACTGGGATGTCTTGTAGGTCCTTCTTCTCTTCCTTCACAGGGGCGATAACGAACACCAAAAACGTCTGCCCTCTTCCAAGAATAAGCTTACTGGCCCGAACGGTGAAAATCGTTGGAAACGAGAGCTACAAGCAAATAGAACACCTTTCAGGAGTATCAACACCGTCACATGAATCGTAAATGCATGAATGTGATGAAACAAAAAATTTGCGGTTCCTAATGGAATAGGTAAAAAAGCAACTTTTCCGCCCATTTGCACTAAATCAGCACCCCCCAAGTCAAACTGATGCTTGTTGTTGCACCAGGGGTTGTTGCACCGAGTGCTAAAGAATGAGTGAGAGAGCTTGCCCTTGGGCTTCAGCTTGAGCCTGAAAGATACGTTAAAGATACTCCCCGATTAGGATCAGCAGCCCGTAGAAGCTGGAGGAAAACAAGCCAAAGCAAGTGGTTCATTGTTCTCCTGTTATTGTTCTGTTATCCCTCTTAAAAGAAAAGATTAGTACAGGATTAGTACACGGAACAGAGGACCAAAGACCTCACTTGCGATCCAACGTATATCACTTCTCCTTCCCCCCACAGTCTAAGCACAACTTGCTTCTAAGCGCAATCGATAATCGCCAGATACTTTGCAAGCCAATCCATCCCAAGAATAAAGTCGTAACTAATCATAGGAAGAACAACTAAGTTTGCGGGAAGTACTCTTCCACAATCTTAACAGGGCATCCGCAAATTGTACGCTTACAAACTATTGTCTTTCCTACGGGAGTAGTTACAGCAAGACCATGTTCCAAAGTCCGTACTACAAGTCTAAATAGTCTTACAAACACAACAGATATAAACAAGTGGGTAGCCCCTGAATCAAATAAAACTGAAGCTTTAAATCTAAGCATAGGGATAGTACCTCTCACTACTTTCGATCCTTCCTTTGACTCTCCTGGAACAAGCACGTAAACTCGTGCTGGCGCCAAAGGTTTCTGAGCACCTCCTTTGCCCACGTAGTCCTTGCTGAAGTGACCAAATTGACCGCACCAGTAGCAAGTCCCAGTTGCCATTCTACATGGTCCCCAATGAACTCTGTTATACTTCCTGCACAGCTCCAGTATCTGACTCCTCTACGACGAAACTTGAAGGTTACTAGAGGTACATCCTTGTGACCTCTAGGTGGAAAGCTCCCCACTGTCATCCTTTTAGCTAGCCCGGCTCCTCCTACCGTAGTACCAGGTCCTTGGGCTCTCCTCTTCTGATGCGCATACTCAGCCACATTCTTGATAAAGACTAAAATATGTATATTTTAGCCCCTTAATTTATGTATGTTAGTCCTTTAGTTGTGCTATTTTATGTTGTTTTACTTCATTTTTGTGTTTTGTCTATTTTTAGGTGTTTGAAGGAGAATGAAGCATTTCTGGAAGTTTTCAGCATAAAGGACCAAATTTGGAAAATGTTGGAATTCGGATCAAGCGCACCTTGCCTAGGCTCGAGCGCAGTAGAGGAATGATCGAGTGCAAGCTGCGATCGAGCGCAAGGCATGACGATTGAGTGCATTTGGGAGACCCAGATGCGGAAATACCTGTTTTCCACTTAGAATTAGGTTTTACAAATCCAAATTGGACTAGGGTTTTGTTCTCCGATTTTATTAGGTTTTCTAGGGTTTCCAGGTCTTTCTAACGCCTATAAATAGACATCTAGGTCTCTTAGAAAAATAGGCAATTCCAGAGAGGAGAATTTGGAGGCTACTTCAAGAAGCATTTCCCAGTTTCTTCTTTTGCTTTTCTTTTTAGTTTTAGTTTCATTATGTGTAACTAAACAATTGTTAGAGCTAAATTGAAGCTCTAATCATGTCTTTTTAAGTTTAATATTAGTGTCTTCGTTTCAATCATATGTGGTTATTTTAATTGATTCTGCCTATGTAATTGAATTCCCTTTGTGAATGTGTCTCACCATTATTTGCTTGTGATTGGAATCTGTTAATTAAGTCAATTTAGATGACCGAATCTTGGGCTTAATAAAGTGACAAAATAACCTCATCATGGGATCTTAGCTTAATCAATATGGAAACTAGGAGTAGATACCATGCCCTAGGATTCATGTGTTTGTCGATCTCCATAGAATTATGTTTTCCTAAAGAACAACTTAGTAGATACCAAGATAAAATCCTTTAGGGAAGAAAAGGATTAGAGTAGATACCATACTGTTGTGCAAAAATCTACCTAAATTAATAGGTAAATAATTGTACATTTTACCTGCAAGTGCACAAGGTCAACATGGTAGTGTAAGGTGCAAGTACTGGATCATTCCCACGAGGATTGCTGAATTTATGTTTAAAAACAGATTCCTTAAGTAAAAGTAAAATAAAGATTGATTGTTGAAGTGATGATAACAAAGGGTAGGGCTTTGATATCCACCACTAATTATATTAAGCTAATATATCAATATGCCAATGCTTTGATCAAGTTATGCATATTTAATGTTTGCTAACCTAAGGGCATAGGTGTATACTCCTTAAGCTATTGATTTCCCTAAGCAACGAGTTAGGCGTGGGTGTATACTCTAACTCTTTTCTTTCCTAAAGGATTTAGCATGGTAAATACTAAGTTGTTCTTTAGAAAAGCATATGTTCTATAGAAATCGAGAAATACACGAGGCCTAGGGCATGGTGTATACTCCCGGTTCCCAATGTTGATTAACCCAAGAATCGCAATGTGGATTCTTTTGTTACTTAAGTTAAACCCAGGACTCGGTCATCCAAATTGATATAACTAACAAGTCCATACCACATGCACATGTTGATCAAGTATACACATATGAGGAATTCATGCAAGCAGGTATTAATCAAGTTAAATAGCACAACATGATCATCACAACGCGCCAATATTGAAATATTAATTTAACATAACTAGGACTTCAATCTAGCCCTACTAAGTAAATTAGATACGCACAAAGTTGATGTTAAACATCTTCATAAAATAAAAGAAAAGAAAGGAAAGAATAAACCCGAGACTTGACTTGAGAGCTCTTATTCTTCTCCCTTCTCCAAGCCTGTCTATTCTAAAGGCTTAGGAGTCTATTTATAGGCTTTAGAAGTCCTTGGAAAAGTAGTAAACCCTAGGAATTTCATAGGGTTTCAATCCTATTACAATTTGGAGTTTGAAAAACCCTAATATGGAAATAGGGACATTCCAGCCGCCACTTGGGATGCCTCCTGTGCACGGGTGCTATCGATCGCAACTCGTGTGCGCTCGATCGCAGGTCTGTGATCGATCCTTCTTTTGGCCTGTGCTCGATCGCTCCTGGCCTAGCTCGTGCAGTATCTTCTCTGGTATTGCACTCGATCGCAGGTACCCTACGATTGATCGCAGTACTAGGGAGCTCCAATTTTTCCCATCTTCTCTTTTTTAGCCCAAATCACCCAGTTTTACTTCACTTTCTTCCAAAAGCCTGTAAAAACATCAAAAACACAAAAACGAATTAAAATTACCAAATTAACTACAACCAAAGGATTAAAACATGTAAGATAAAGGCTGAAAATATGAATATTTTAGCACTTATCACATACCTAATCTATTGCTTAGGGAGATCAATAATTTAAGGTGTAGATACCATGCCCTTAGATTGACAAAAATTAAAATACCATGTGATTGGAACATTGATCTAATATTTTCCTAGTTAGTATAATTTGTGGTGGATATCAAAACCGTAACCTCTTCATCATCTTTAAATCTTTTCACCATTGCAAATCTGTGACAATTTGGCAATTTAATTTGGGAAAATCAATTATAAATAAAATGAACAATCTTCGTGGAATGATCTCGCATTTGCTCAACTATACTACTGTTGGATTTCGTGCACTTGTGAGTTAAAACATGCTAAGTATTTGCCTATTAATTTAGGTGTGTATTTGGTACAACAAGTTTTTGGCGTCGTTGCTGGGGATTGTTTGATTTTGTTTAGAATTTCTTTTCCCTTAGTTTATTTTTCTCTTTAATTTTAATTTTTCTTGTTTTCAGATTTCAAGAAGTTGAGTTCCTAAAATTCGAATGCCAAAGCAACTCATCATAATTCGAATACGAGAGTTCAGACCTCGTTCGAACTTCTTTGCCTTCTTCTCTTCATTAAGAATGAGGTATATGCTGAATCGTGACAACTGCAGAAACTTCGCGGCGTACTCAATCACCATCATACCTCCTTGAACTAAGTCCAGAAATTCTCGCACCTTACCCTCCTACACGACTCTGGGAAAGAAGTGCCGATTAAACTCATGCTTAAAAATATCCCAAGTAATCGCATTCTCTGATCCCAAATCAGCGATAAGCACCACCTTTTTGTCCTGCCACCAGCGTTTAGCTTCCCCAATCAACTTATAAGTAGCATAAGCCACCTTCTGCTCATTGGCGCATCCAATAGTGGTCAACAACTCCTCCACATCGTTCAGCCAATTCTCTGCGCTGATGTGATCGCCTCTCCCATCGAAGCTCTCCGAATAATGACTACAAAAGTCCTTCAAAGAACAACCAGCTCCTTCAACTGGCTGCCTTGTGACCTTATCTCGATCTAAGGCAGGCACTAGTTGGCCAATCGCATCCATCACCTGACTTCCCGGAGGCGCTGCTTCGTAGATTGGAATGTCCGCAGGCTTAGGGGTAAGCATTGTCCTCAGGGCTTCTGATTTCTAATGTGTTAGGTCCAATTACTGGGTTCCTTCGTGGTGGCATTCTCTACAACAAAGAGCAGAGTTAGAACCGACTCGTCTAGAATCAAAAGACCAACCTAGAGGTTACGTCCTAATAGCTCATCTATCCTATCTCTAGTGTGATCATAGCCTAAGTGCTTTTTTCCTTTTATCCTATAGTCTCTTCAGAGCATAAGGCTCTAATACCAACTGTAACGACCCCGATGGACAATTCAATTAACTAGTAATTGATCACATAGTTCGTCTCCCAGCCTTATCCCTCACGGGACAAGACTTAGGGATTTCAACCTCTCATAGACGAGAGACCTTAGCAGAAGACTTTCTAAACTATAGGAGTAAAAAGCATTGCATACACAACCACACATTCATACACCAGAGTAAACAAATACCTCATAATATAAAAATAATTATCAAATGTACCGGTCATTAGACCACCATCAAATAAAGTTACAATCCATAATGTAATTGTCTTAACAAAAGATCAACAGATCAAATCCTAAGTTTAAGCAAAGCTAAGGAAATAACAATCTCGATCATATCAGCTCTAGTGGTTCCTCCATCAGTCCACATAGAGTGTAACCAAACTGGATCCAAGTCCTCAAAAGTTACTGGAATCAGGTCCTGCGCAATCACCCACGTCTGCTCCGAAGGCATCTCCATCTAAGCTATCTAAACCGCGCAATTATTCATAATGGAGGGGAAAAAGCATAAAATAAAGGGTAAGTCTAAAGACTTAGTGAATGACAGTTTTTGTAATGAACTCTGGTTTTTATAAAGTATGCAGCAGTTTCATCATGATAGTTTATCATTAATGTGATATAGATATATGATATATGAATATAATCTATAGTAACAGTCATAACTCAACAGTATTGTCTACTCGAAATATTACCCATTCTCAGCAGGGTTAGCACTGTCCCGAGGGACTTATAATACAATGCCGGTGCCCCAACCATTATATATTACTAAACATCCCATTAGTGGCACGACCGAGTCCGACCTTGGGTGGCCTACACCACTAATGATATTCGTCTTGTAATGACCAGCCATTAAAGAATTACTATGCCTGATCACGAAACCATTGGATCCAAAGCTTACATAACGATATACACATTTGACCATAAAGTTAACATGTATAGTAAGCCCATGGCCATTATACCACACGTACCAGTGTACCATGTCATAAGATGCAACTTATCTTGTCTGTATTTTACATGCAAGCGTTTTTACGAGTCTCACTTTGTTAACATATTCAGCACAACATTTTTCTCAAAAGTACTAGAGTTCATGTGCACAAGCATAAATCGTGAGAGTTGCAAATATGCATATTTTGATATATAAAATAGTAATGCAGTCATGGAAAGTAACAACGAGCATTATATGAGTTAAAACTCACCTAGGTCAATTAAATCCTCGGTGTATTCCTTCAACAAGTTCGGGTCCTCTAAATATGTGGAAAACCTTCTATTAGTCCTAAGTCTGACTAAATCAACCTTAGAGCATGAAAATAGGAGCTATCGGACGGCCGACCAAAATAGCGTTCCCTGTAACGCTTCTGACCGTACGTTCCGGGTCCAATGCCGTATGTCCGCCCATAACGTTTCAGGTAGAACCTTATTTTTTCCATTCGTCGTCCTATCCCCCCAAATCGATTTCTAAGGCTATCAAGAGGCTTTCTAAGACTACATATCTCAAAACAATGTCTCCATGCAATAGAAAACATAATGGATTGCTAAACCCAACTCCAAACAACATCAAACATATAATATGTCTAAATCTCAACCCAACATCTAAGCTAATCTATAAAGCATTAAAAGAGCATAACGACTTAGAAAGAAAAGGTTAGGTGCATAAGGTTACCTTCAAGAAGCAACCTTCAAGAAAACACATCTCCTTCTCCACAAAACACACAATCTCACAAGAACACACTCACAAAAGGGTTTCTAGAAGCCTAGGGGCGAGTTTGAACGAGAAAAGGGCGAGGGTAGGGTTAGTAATTTTTAGAAGAGAAAAGTTGGAGATGTTCACCAACTCTTCTGAAAAGTAGCGGATGTCCGATACTATTGGGGAGTACGTCCGGTACTGTTTACACAGCGGTCCAAAAGTTGTATCGTACGTCTAGGTATTAACCAAAGGTTTTCCAAAAAGTAGCGTATGTCTGGTGGTCCCCTATCGTACGTCCTTGTACTATTAGCAGAGTACGATGTACTATTAACAGAGTACGTACGGTGGTCCCTATGCGTACATCCGCCAACCCTAGCGTACGTCTGGTTCGAATGTCCAAATTCCCAAAATGCACCTCTAACGATCGTTAGTGACCTAAAAATCCAAATTAACCCTCTAACTAAGCAACCTAAGCTTAGTTAATTCTTTGGGTCACTACACCTTCCTGGCTTTCCAACTGGAAGAGGCTGGGATAGAGTCGAGGGTATTAGAAATAATCGCTGCAATGCGCCAATCTTTAGGAATAGAAGAATATATATATAT
>NC_081541.1:15141534-15158103 GCF_901000735.1 Corylus avellana
GGCTAGCCCCCTCCCATTAAATTTCCTGGTTCCGTCCTTGGACCCAACTTAAGAGAGGAAGCCAGAGACACTGCCAAATGAGTTGCCAAGGCTTCTCCATAATTGGGATGGCAAGAAGCACAAAATTGAGAAACCATGTTAATAATATGTCCAACTGCCACTTGTACGGAATAGGAGTCCATAATAGTAGAATCAAAATTAATTTTAAACCAACTGATGGGGGGTACCACTTTTCCACGGGAGGTGTGGATTGTTGCTTCCATGCATTGAAGTGTTCTTGAGCAACCTTGTCAATATTCTTAGAGATGAAATGTGCATCAAAAGAACAACCATCATGGAAGGCTTTGTTTCTATAAAACCATAAAAGAGCACATGCCACCGTAGCAAAAATTTGGAATTTATGATGATCTTCATGAGGAATGGCTAAAGTGGATCCCGAAGAGATAATCAGTTTAATCCAGTTAACCATACTACAAGAATTTAGAGCAGTAATGTCCAATGGCTAGATAGAATTTCTCCACACTATTCGAGCAAATGTACAATTAAAGAATAAATGTTGTAGAGAATCAATAGCAACTTTGCATGGAGGACAATGATTTTCTGAATTTAAAGGGAAAATGGAGTTCAACCGAGCCTTAGTAGGAATAATATCCCAAGCAATTCTCCAAAGGAACAATTTCAGTCGATCAGTTAACTTTAGCTTCCATAAAGATTTCCATAAAATACTACCATAATTTGAGGCTAGATCTGGAGATCGACTTTCAAAATGGTGTGATAGGCTGAATAGGTTTTGAATCTACCAAAGCATGAAGGAGTCCAAAGATAAATAGGTATTGGCTCATTTGAGATACGTATTTTTAATATTTTTGTAATAGTGATCGTATCAAACAAGGAAGAGAGTAATGAATAATTCCAATTCAAAGATGAGGGTAGGGCTGACAAAACAGATTACGACCCGTGGGTACCCATTACACGATTAGCTTATACACGAACACGACCCGTTTAGCTAAACGGGTAATTGGGTCTGACACGATTATACACGAAAAATAGCCAGGTAACCCGATACGACCTGACATTAATATATGAATTATGATACCCAAACAGAGCGTGGCTGAGGCGATGGCGAGGAGGGAGAGAGAGAGAGAGAGCCGAGACTTGAGAGGGAGAGAGACCGAGAGTGGAGGCGCGGGGCAACTGGGCTGGGCAACAGGGCATCTGAGAGTTTTGGGTTTTTTTTCCTATTAAAAAAAAAAAAAACTGGTCTGACGGGTTTACCCACCAGACCTAATTAGTAACCGGGTCTGGCGGGTCGACCCGTCAGACTTGAACAATAACCGTGTCTGGTAGGTCGACCTGCCAAACACTAAATTACTAGGTCTTAATCGGGTACCCAAACCTGATAAGACCAAACCTAATACCTATTTTTTTGTGTCGGGTTTGCGGGTCGTGTCAAAATTGCCAACCATAGTTGAGGGTATGATGAGGTCTAAGATGCATTTAGAGGGAAAATTTTTGTTCCTTGGAAATTTTGGCAATGGTTTAAAGGTGGGGATAGTGGGAATCCATGGGGAAGTCCAAATTGGGAGATTTGAAGAATTTGCAACTTTTAAACAACCACCAGATAACAAAAGAGGTTTGCATTTTTTAATACCTTTCCAAAAGAAGGATGCTACAGTAGAGTTTTGAGAAGATAGAAAATTACCATATTTAATGTATTTTCCTTGTAGTTGTTTTACCCAAACTGCATCATGATTGGTAAGGATTTTCCATCCTAGCTTTGCGATCAAAGCTAAATTCACATCTTTCATAAGGCAAAAGCCCAAACCACCTGTATCTCAGGGGATGCACATTGAGCTCCAGGGTTTAAGGGAAATATTTCTAGATTTCTTTTTTGGGGAATCCCCACACCAAAAGTCTTTGAACATTTTATCAAGAGTCTTGCTAATGGAATTTGGTAAAAGGAATGTGCTCATAGCACAGGAAGGGATCGCCACAGCTGTATATTTGATAAGCACTGATCTGCCTGCTTGAGATAGAGTTTTAGCACGCCAACCATCAATTTTTCCCATGACCTTTTCCAAAATAGGTTGAAAAGCCACTTTTTTGGATTTGCCTATATGAAGAGGAAGACCAAGATAAATTAGGTTGAAGCTGTAGGTCTATATGGAATAATACCCTTGATGTTGTGGATGACCCAATTTGGTGTGCTTTTGCTGAAATGGATAGAAGATTTGGATGCATTGATTGCTTGCCCAAACCAACTGCTATAGGAATCTAAACAAGATTTAATAGTAGAAGCTTCTGCAGATGTTGCTTCTGCAAAGATAATAAGGTCATCAGCAAAGAGAAGATGTGAAATAGGAAGAATAGTTCTTGGCAATTTTAATACCCTTTAGAAGACCAAGAGATTCTTGTTTATGTAATAAACGTGACATGACTTCAGTGCCCAACAAAAATAGGAATAGGGATAATGGATCACCTTGACGCAAACCTCTAGCTGGAGAGAAAACACCAAAAGGACTACCATTTATCATAATGGAGAAGGAAGTGGATGTGATACAGATTCGTATCCAATTAATCCAAACAGGGTGAAACCCAAGTTTGGACATAATGGATAAAAGAAAATTCCATTCCAATTGGTCAATGCTTTCTTCATATCAATTTTTACAGCCATAAGACCACCTCTACCTTTTTTGGATTTGAGAGTATGAATCAATTCATGAGTTAATATAGAATTATCCTGGATATTTCTTGAAGGTACAAAAACATATTGATATGGAGAGATAAAATGATGAAGAAGTCGTTTAAACCTGTTTTTCAAAATTTTGGAGATGATCTTGTAAATAATGTTGTAGAGTTTCAAATTAACTGAGAAAGGACCCAATTGCTTAGGAACCCGAGCAATAAAAGTGTGATTTTGTTCTTTCAATAGATGATTATTCTTGAAGATGTTCCAAACACTCTGGAGAACAACGTCCTTGACAATGCACCAATATTTTTTATAGAATAAGGCAATAAATCCATCAGGGCCCGGAGCTTTGGTCCATCAGGCATTGAAGATTTTCTGTTCTGATGGAATAGAGCAAAGATTAACATTTTCTTCCTCAAAGATAGAGTAGTCAAATAAAGACAAAAGATCATCTGTGATAATAGGATTTGATGTAGCAAATAAATTATGGAAATAATATGTGAAGCAATAGCCAATCGCAGGTCTATCAGAAATCCATATTCCTGATGATAATTTGAGCTGATCAATAGCATTCCTGCATCTCTTGATTAGTGTTGAAGTATGAAAGAATCTTGTATTCAGATCTTTACAGGTGAGCCATGTTTCTATGGACTTGTTTTTCCAGAGAATTTCTTCCTGAAGAAGTAGAACATTAAGCTGATTTTTAAGAGTGAATTCTTCATCCGAAGTCTGTGGTGAGTAACTGGATTGTTGAGTGGTATCAATCTGATTAATGGTATTATCAATTTTATTTCTGATATTACCATAATGAAGAGTACTCGAGATCTTGAGGGCAATTTTGGTGGATTTCAGTTTTCTGGTTAGTGAGTAAGCTGGAGAACCTGAATGAAATGTATCCCAAGTTGCTGAAATAACATTAACACATGATGGATCCTTTGTCCAAAACTCTTTGAAGCGAAAAAGTTGGAGAAGATAGAGAGTTGAGGTAGAGGTATTTAGTAGAATTGGATTATGGTCCGAGACAAGAGCTGGAAGGTGCTGCATACAAAAAGTAGGAAAGAGATGAACCCACTGAGTGGATGCTATCCCTCTATCTAATCTTTCTTTGATAAGATGTTTACCATGCCTATGATTACACTACAAAAAAAAAGGACATTTTCTGACGTGGCTACAGTACCTACTTGTTGCCACGTCAGAAAATTTCTGACGTGCAAATTTTAAAACGTCAGAAATTTTTTTTCTGACGTGTAAATAGTGACACGTCAGAATTTTCTGACATGTCTGTTCAGACACGTCAGAAAATTCTGACGTTTTAGATGTTGGAGCGTCAGAAAAATATTACAAATTTGAAAATTTTAAAAATGATATAATTTCTGACGTTGCAAAATTTGCCACGTCAGAATGCTATATATATATATTAGTTTTCTGACGTGCCACGTGTCACACGTCAGAAATTTCTGACGTGCTAAATATTGCACGTCAGGAAAAGGAAAAATTTCTAAAAAGACCGAAATTTTGAAATTTTTCCCCCTCCTTATTTTCCCTCCACTTTTTTTCTCTTTTTATTCTTTCCTCCTCACTTATTTTTCCCACAGTCTGTCTGTCTCCTCTCCCTTCTCTCCACGGCAGATGCAAGAAATTAGGCAGAAGAAGGAGAACCAAAAAAAGGAGAAGAGAAGAAGAAAAAGAAAGGGAAAAAAGAAGAAGAAAAGAAGGTGCAGAAGAAAAAGAAAGGGAGATCGAAGAGAAGAAGAAGAGAAGAAAAAGAAAAAAAAAAAGAGTAGAGAAGAAGAAGAAGATCGATGATCGAAGAAGAAGCTCAAGGAAGATTATGAAGTGCACCATTTCTGCAGAGATGGCAGAGATGTGCGATTTCTGCACCATGGGGTGCAGAGATGGTGATCCATCTCTGCACACCATAAACACATGTATGTGTTTATGGTGTGCATTACCTGCACGGCAGGAATTCTCAAAAAAATAATAATAATTTAAATTAATAAATTTTTAATTCAAAAACAAAATTTCAAAAAAAAAAATTTTTTTTAAAAAATTAATTTTTTAATTTTCTGACGTGTCAGAATTACCACGTCAGAAAATTTTCTGACGTGTGAGTGTGTAACACGTCAGAATTTTCTGACGTGTTGCCTACTCACACGTCAGGAAATTTTTTTTCCTGACACCTATGTTTCTGACACTCGACACGCGTCAGAAACGACCCGTCAGAAAAATTTTCTGACGTGTCGGACACTAGAACACGTCAGAAAACTCCTGTCAGTAAAAAATGGTTTTTTTGTAGTGAATAAGGTAATGTTACAAATTAAAGAAAAAAAAAATCATTTGAAGTCAATTTTAGCATGTTCCTGAAATTGAATCCTTAATATATCATTCCTTCGAGCAACAAAATAGACCCTAAAAAACTGACTCAATATTTCTTAATAGAAACCATGAGTGGAGAGAACTTGTCTTGGGTTGATTTTGAGATACTGCAATGTGGAACAAAGTGTTGCCTTCCTCATCCTTGGAATTCAGCAGGTCCCCTACCCCCGACAATAAGACATCTTTGTCTTGGTTGTTTAGTGAGGCCAACACATCGTTAAACCTGGTCTTCTCATACCATTTCATAAGGATGTTAAAAGCATCTACCTGGTTGTTTTTCAGGGCAATATGAAAAGCAGTATCTCTTCGAATTGTTACATCTTTGATAGACTTCGGGCAAACATTTAAAAATTCAGCCAAAAGAACAAGGTTTCTGTTAGAGCTACATAATGCAAAGGAGTCACACCCTCCTTACCTTGGACACGAACAAGGTCTTCATCAACATCAAGTAGCTGGCGCACCACTTCGGTTTTGTTATTTTGCAAAGCAAGGTGAACAGGGGTAAAGCCATCTTCATTACACTTCCTAGAAAATGACGGCTTTAACCTCATGATCTCCGAGGCAAATCGAGTGTGCCCCGCAAATGCAGCTACGTGTAAAGGAGTCTCAACAAACGGTAACTTGTCGATCCTATCCAAAACTTTTACATCCCCCCGTATCAATGCGTACAGCAGCATCCCTCAAACTCTGATCCATTCTAGGAGAGGTGAAAGTCTGTCGGATAGTTAAAATTAAGAAAATGGCTTTAAATGAGAAGATTAGCTGTCCCTCTATTTATAGCATTGGATCAGCAGATGTCACTGGAGCAACGAGTTTAACGTTGTTTGGGGACAATGAAGTGTAAAGGACTGTGCGTCTATTCCGCGAACCTGGGCTTTGTCAAGTAATTGTGTCGGTTGTACTTTGATATATATATATATATATATATATTTGACATCTTCGAATCTTATTGGCTTTTGTTTGGTTTGAAGTGTCTTTGTCAGCAATAACTAATTTGCTAATTTATTATTGTATAATCTATAAAGTCCGAATGAGATGGTTAAAAAAGAAAGAAATCTTTTTTTTCTTTCCAACTGAAGGAGACTTCAATTCGGATCCTCTAACAAAGTATTTTTTATATATGAGGCAATGCTTAGATTATTTTATAATCTAAGACGGTTCTGGACACATGTATAACTACATGCATTTCAGCATTATTCCTTTATATATATATATATATATATATATATAGATAACATTCTTTGATTTATTTTTGACACTCATGCTGGCTAAAAGACACTAATTCAAGAGAGAGAGGAAAAAAAAAAAAAACGATATTATTTTCGAAAATAATTTTTACAAATGGCATCTTTTTAAGAAATAAAATTCGCCCAAACCAAACCCATTAGAAGTTGATTGGTTAATACTTACAGAGAATCCAGACGTACAAAAATGAAAATAAAAAAAGAACAAGAATCCTCTCCACATGCTTATTGGAACCTAGACGTACAAAAATGCAAAGAGAAAGGCCGGGGAACCCCCGGAGACTTGAACGGAGGGCAGGAAATATTCCTATAATAAGCATTTGCATGCCTCCTATCAAGAGACTGACAGTTTAAGGAAATGCCTTTAAATGATGAGAAGATTGGCGCCGTACAGCACTGTAATCGATGTACACACATGATCACTGAAGTCTGAAGCAACGTGTTTAACGTTGTTTGCGGACAATCAAGTGTAAAGGACGTTTGATGCTGGATGGAGCTGTTCGGTTTTATATGTGTGCATGGGATTGTCGATCTAGTGGGTCACCAGAAAGTAAAGCTAGATGGAAGTTTTTTTTTTTTTTTTTTAATTGATGTAATTTTTAAAACTATTATAAAATTGTTAGAAATATGAAAAATATTATAGATTTTTTGTATATTTCATATTTGATTGATATTAAAATATTATCTATTTAATGGTTGATTGTAATTGAATCAAGAAAATTTGATTACCATACTTGTATTTACTCAATATTTTATAAATAGAGACTTTTGTATTTTATTATAGCCTCATCATCATTATTTTAACATGGTATCAAAGCTATTTCAACAAAGATCAAAATTCAATAATTTATAACAAATTTAATAATGATTTTAAAAGTCATATTAATTTTAAGAGGATATAAATAAGACAAGAATTTGCTTTCAAACATTATTTGTCACTGAGTCACCTGCTACTCAACTTTGCTTCCTCTTTTCTGGACAAAGGACAAAGTTCAAAGTTCAAACAATCGAGTATTAATAGCCATAAGTCATGTATAACACCATTTAGGCTTGGGCAAATTCATCGCCTACCGACTTTTGACTGCCTACCAACTTTTGACCGCCTACCAATCGATAGCCGACCGACTTCTACCGACACCGCTTAACCAATGGGCGATAGGGGAAACAATTTGTTTTTTTCCGACAAATGCAGTTCAGTAGGCGAAATAAAATTCTTTAACCGAACCGACTATAATGACTGCCTACGGACCAACTTTGCCGAAATTTTTCAATTTTTACACATACCAACATTACTGACTGACTTTACCGGCCGACTTTTGGTGTCGAGAAAAAAATTTGGTAGAATAAGTCGGTGAAATTTTCAACTTTACCGACATTTTAGCGAGACAAAAATTTTTCTACCGGCACTGACATTACCGACCGACGCCCAGCCCTAAACACCATCGTAACAAAAGAAAAAAGGAACCTCGATCACCACATGCTGATGTACAAAAATGAAAAGAAAAAGGAAAAAAGGGCACCTATGGAGACTTGAGGGGAGAGACACAGAATAATATATAGCTTTTTTCTTTTTCTTTTTTCTTTTTTTATCGGCAAAAAATTTAAAACCAAAAAATAATATATAGCCATAACACCACCGTAACAATAGAAAAAGAATAAAGGGAACCATTGCTCACGTGGGAGAAATATGAAATGATATATATAGCTTCTTTTTGTTTTCTCTTTTTCTGGGTAAAGTTCAAGTTTACTAACTTGGATCCGTGCATGCATAGATCTGCAAAATTTACCAAAATATCAAAATTAAATACACAGGTAATTTCAAAATTTAAATGCTACACAAACAAACATATATACAGATATGAGATATGCCTATAGGAATCTAGACGAACAAAAATGAAAAGAAAAAGATGGAACCTCTGGAGAGACATGGTTGCTTGAGAAGAGAGGCAGGAAGTATTCCTATAATAAGCATTTGCATCCAACCTAGCTATCAAATCAATAGACAGACAGTAAAAGGAAATGGCTTTAAATGATGAGAAGATTGGCGCCGTACAGCATTGTATTTATAGGAATTTTTTTTTTTTTCATAGGATTTGGATGATCAGATCTACAGACATCACTGAACGAACGTGTTTAACGTTGTTTTATTCAAAAAAAATTGCTATGCCTGGGGGCTAATGTCCCTCCACAATTTTAAAATTAATGAAAAAGAGAACCTCCGGAGAGACTGTATAATAGGTCGTTTGAGCGTATAGGCAGGAAGTATTCCTTTATATTAATATATGATAAGCATCTGCATCATATCCCTCCGAATCAATATTCTGCCGGTTAAAGGAAATGCCTTTAAATGATGAGAAGATTTGCCGTACAGCACTTTATTTATAGGATTTGGATGAGATCTAGATCTACACACATCAGTGAAGAGGAGAATCAAGTGTAAATTAAGAGAAATAATAGTTTTTATGCGGTTTTGCTGGGCTTTATTCTCAACAATCTCTCAATTTCTTAATCAAGTGTAAAAAATATATATAACATTTCACACCAAATATTTTTTATTCTTTTAACAAAATACAGAGACAAAAATATCCGTTGACAAAACCACCAATTAAACCAGTACCAGAGTCACTATCTTGGTTGGTTTTGAAAACTTCGGTGTCAGGAGTTCGGTGATGGGGTGGTGGGGTGGTGAGTGTTGGTTAGAATGAATGGAAAAGTCTATGAGATTAATTTGAATTAAAGATATGGTATTTTCATCTCTATTGTATTTGGTATTTTTACATAATGTGTCAAATTTCTTGAAAGATGCAAACTAGGATTTTACACCACATCCTTATCGAAGGGACTCTCATTTTGTGAACTAAATTAAATATGTGGGATCTATGTGTTAGACCTATATAGATCTAATGATAATTTGTAAAATAGGAAAAATGAGAGAAGGACCACAACATATTGTATAGCATGTCTCATAAATTAAGGACGTTTGCTAGATGAGATTCATATGCACGTGCGCCTAGGTTTGTTTGGTCTGTGTTAGATTATTGATTAAATAATTAAATTTACTTTTTCCTATTAGCTTAAATTTTTAGATAAGTAGTAGATTCAAGTTGTAGGAGCATCATATTGAGAGGGGGATTGTTAAGGTATAACAGCTCTACTCACATGGATGAGTCACATAAGAGAAACATCGAATAATATATAGTTGTTTTTTCTTCTTCTTCTTTTTCTGAGCAAAGTTCAAAGTTGAAACTGTGGAATAATATAACACTTCCGTGACAAAAGAAAAAGAATAAAGGAAACCTTGGAGACTTGAAGGGAGAGACAGGAGGTATTCTTATCACCCGAGGAGTTCATCATTCATAACGAATAGTGGTAGGTTTAGTTGACAAGTACTGTTACACTTCATGTCTATTTATCACACTTGATTCATACAGGCTGTTGTGGCATATTTTCAATATTAAAAATATCGAAAATTATCACAATTGTGACCTTAAATTATATAATTAGATATACTACATCTTCTAATTAGAGTGTTCCTTTGAATGGAGTCGATGTAATGGAGTTGAATTATACCCTCACACCTAATTAGGTAGTAAACCTTCATAAATCATAGACTATTCTGCTCAAGGATGAATTGGAGTAAAAAAGCCAAAAAATTTAAACTCCAAATGATTTATATTAGGATTAGTAGAGGAAGGGCGCTACAAGTATTCTAGGTGCATGCCTTGAGAAATATAGTCTTAAAAGGCAGGACATAGCAAAACATAACTTAACTTGTTGGGCTTGGGTTGTCCGGTGGGTTTGGGTTCCAACAATTTTGTAGAGCGGACCAACACCCAACCAAGGCTTCAATGAAATTTTATTCATCCAAAAGGAGATCAATTGTTTCCTAGTTAATTAGATGATTCTCCTTAATTGCTCCTTTGTGTGTCAAGCCTTCTCAAGAACTTATTCTATTAATTTCTAATTTTTTAAAACTACTTAAATTTTTATGATTATTCCTAGTATGTAGTTAATATACTTTTGTATTGATTTGTAAATTGAAAGCCCTATCGGTTCAAGTCCGACCTCCATTGATGGAGTGATAGCTCGGGCCAAACCAGACCTTCATTTAGGGCCTTGGAGTTATTGGCCTTCATTTAGAACCTTCAAATTTAAAATTAATTTGAATAATAATTTGATTTTTTTTTTTTGGTGAAATTTATTTTATTTTATTTAAGAGTAGTAATGTTTGAACAGTGCAAGTGTCACATTTCAAAAAGGTGACATGTGCACTATTAACACGTCGCCTTCCAAAAGGTGACGTTTGGGCTTAAATGTTGTGAAAAATTGACATTTTCACTATTCAAACATCTCCAATTTTGAATCCAACTACTATGTTTAAGGGCATTTGCCAAATGTCACTATTTTGGCTTTTTTTTCTTTCGTTTTTTTTTTTTAGTGTAATGTGCTTGCTTAAACAAATGCTACACCATCATGCATGGCTGTCTTTTCCAGATTTGCCTACAGCAATTAGATATGATTTGATATGGAGTAATTAATGTTATCACCTCTTCCTCTTTCCATTCTCTTAAAGCCTATGTATGTAGCGTGATTTTCATAATAATTTTTGATCCATGAAAAAAATTAGTTTGTTGGTTGAAAGGAGAACGCCACATAAACTTTGATATTTCTATTATGTTATCTTGTTTTTGTCTTTTGAAAATATGTTTTTATATTGTTTTGGGATAGATGGGTTATAATTACTTTGAATCTTGCATTTCCTTTGTAATTTTCGATTCCAGTAATTCCATTTAATCGATCTATTCCATTATCCCAATTACTATATATTTCATAAATATAGAACTTTACAATTGGTATAAAAACCTCCGATATCCTACCATAGTAGTGAGTGCACGTAATTGGCAACAACAAGAATTGAAATCTTGACAAAGATTAGTTTTCGACACAAAAGAAATAAAAATAACTACTTTATCTGATCAATAACGGGAAATGGAAAAAGGAATAATTAAAATAACTGCTTAGCTACGTTGGTGGAAAAGAAAAAAGACAAAAATAAAAATAATAATAATAACTCAAGAAACATTCATTAAAGCTTACTAATACAACACACAAGTACATCAATCAACAAAACAAAAAAAAAAAACAACAACAACAACACAACTACATCACACCAATTAATTTCCCCTTTTCCCATGTACTCGACTTTCACACAAGAATTAAAAATATCATTCTCACCAGAATATATAGCTCCCACGACTTCATGATCTTCCTCGCTTGTCACGCATAATAGTGGCAATCAAATGTGAGTTGTCACTGATTTAAGAAGTCAATTCAGGCACTCCTGTTAGTGGGTACGAGAAGATTAATGTAGCGATACGGCATGAGAAAGGTAATTTGGTTTGTGGAGAAGGGCGGTAAGATTGTGTAGAAAGAAATTAAAGCAACAATAATAAGACGAAAAGGATGGCGGGTGATTAATCTATATGTATATCAAATGAAGAAACACGTTTGACGCGCTTGCCCGGGAACAGAAAGATGAAAAGATAGAGAATAACTAAAGCAAAATACACACCAATGGTGGCTATAAGAGGAATTTTTATTAACGGACTTGAAACGCAATAGCAAAAAGAGAGGAGTACAAGGAGTGAGTAGAGCACGAGTCCAATAAAATCAGGAGGGACGAGGAAGAGAAGTGTAACGGTTGTTAGGAAATAGGTTATAGTATTAACCAAAAGGAAGGCATTCCCATTTAACATGTTCTTGTTGATGGCAATAGACGCTGCATTGATTGCGTTCCAATAAGCTCTGAGCGGAGCTGTGCTGTTGAACAGATGGGCGAGTGGGTCTCTGCTGGCGTTGATCGGGGCTGTGCCGTTGAACTGATTGGCTTTATAATGAGCTTCCGCAGGAGCGCTGAGTGCTGCTTGGTAGGTGACCGTTAATAGTAGAGCAGCAACAACCAACAGTGCATTGCGCCTCTCTTCAGTCATATCTGTTTCCTGACGACGTATTCGTACGAAAAGCTTCCCACACCGTCGTTGTACGAAATTTTGGAAAAGGCTTAAAGATAATTTAACTATAGCTATTAAACGACTGACACAACGACAACATGCGCGTGGTCGTAGCCTATCTCTCATCCGTTGGCTCTCGACATGTGTTTGGCGTTCCAAGATGTCAAAGACCGTATCACCCTCTAAATTCTTGGCCTTTAAATAAATTATAGAATACTAGAGAATATAGAGATAAACTGAATATTGTATTTTTGTGTGTTTTGAACTGTATACAATGGGGCCTATTTATAGTTGAATAAGGCCAGACAGAATAGGAATTACAATCAAGGAATTAATGTACAATATTACAAAATAATATCAAAGTATATACAGGGAAAATATATCAAATCAGCAATTATGGTGATTATCAACAATTATGGTGATTATCAGAATATAATCAGAATATATTTTGATTATATTCTAACATCCCCCCTCAAACTCAAGGTGGTAATGTAGATGCCAACTTGAGTTTGGAAACAAGATCACGGAACCGTCCAGGTGGATGTGCTTTGGTGAACACATCGGCCAACTGATCAGCGGAAGCAATAGGACAGAGACGGAGAGTCCCCTGCAAAAGATGATGGCGCACAAAATAACAGTCAATCTCAATGTGTTTAGTACGTTCATGAAATACATCATTATGCGCAATTTGAATCGCACTTCGATTGTCACAAAAGATAGGAGAACTGGAGGTCTGAGGAACACCCATATCATGTAGGAGCCAACGAAGCCAGAGGAGCTCAGAAGTGGTGTCGGCAAGAGCACGATACTCAGCCTTGGTGCTAGAGCGTGCAACAACTGATTGTTTCTTGCTACGCCAAGAGATAAGAGAATCACCAAGTAAGAAACAATAACCCGTGGTGGAACGACGATCAGTGGGATCACCTGCCCAATCAGCATCTGAATATACATGTAAATCTAATGATGAGTGAGAAGAGAAATGCAAACCATGAAATAGGGTGCCCTTCACGTAGCGAAGGATGCAAAGAACAGCCGCATAATGAACCGAGAGTGGCGCTGTCATAAACTGACTAACAAGGTGGACTGGATAGGCAAGATCCGGTCGTGTCACAGTAAGATAGATGAGACTGCCAACTAACTGTCGATAGAGAGTGGCATCAGAGAGTAGCTCACCATCAGTGGCACGAAGTTTGACATTTGTTTCTAGAGGGCTATCAACAATTTTGCAATCAGTAAGGCCAGCTCGTGAGAGAAGATCTGAAGCATACTTGGCTTGAGAGAGATAGTAACCATTTGGATCAGAAGACACTTCCAATCCAAGAAAGTAGCTGAGAAAACCCAAATCCTTCATCTCAAATTGTTGGCTCAAAAACTGTTGAAGATTACGAATACCAACAGTATCATCTCCAGTAATAATCATATCATCAACATATAGTAAGAGAAGAATGAGACCAGCATCAGATCGCCGGATAAAAAGAGAAGAGTCATAGGGGCTAGAAACAAACCCAATCTGCGCAATAGTGGAGCTGAATTTGGCAAACCAAGCCCGTGGAGCCTATTTCAAACCGTACAACGCCCGGCGAAGTCGGCAAACCTTGTGTGGCGGATGATCGTACCCAGGAGGAGGCTGCATATAAACTTCTTCACTAAGATCACCATTGAGAAATGCGTTTTTCGCATCCATTTGAAAAAGATCCCAATGACACACAGAAGCCACAGCAAGGAGTGATCGAACAGAAGTAAGGCGAGCCACTGGTGCAAAAGTCTCCTCATAATCAATACCATACTCCTGATTGAACCCCTTTGCCACAAGACGTGCCTTGTATCGCTCAATAGACCCATCAGATTTTGTCTTAATCTTGTATACCCACTTGCACCCTACCGCAGTTTTGTCTGGAGGTAAATCAACTAAGTCCCAAGTATGGGTTTCGGAAAGGGCATTAAGTTCTTCAGACATAGCATTCTGCCAAAGAGGGTTAGCATGAGCCTCACGGAAGGAGTGAGGTTCATGGAGAGTAGCAAGAGCAGAATAATAGTGATAATCATGAAGATGGGAAGGAAGAGATGTTACCCGAGTAGAACGACGAGGGATAGAGGGAGCGGACTCAAAAGTAGATGGATCAACAGGCAGGGCAGAGTCATTGGAGTCGACCGTCGGAATGTCGTCTGGAGAGCTTGTCATCCCTACATCAAGATTAGTAATGTCGGGGAGCAAATCAAGTGAGACATTAGTGAAGATAGGAGAAGAACTAGAGGGACGAGTAGGAAAAGACTCCATATCACTAAATAGCCTATGTTCCCAAAAAGTGACATGCCGCGAGATGCGGAGCCGTTTGGAAATAGGATCATAACAACGATATCCTTTGTGTTCAATGCCATACCCAAGAAAACAACATAGACAAGAACGAGGTTCCAATTTTGTTCGTTCATGGGATGGAAGTAGCACGAAACAAACGCAACCAAAGAGGCGGAGAGATTGGTAATCAGGAGGAGAACCATACAGAAGTTCATAGGGGGACTTATTTAAGGTAGTGGAAGACGGGACCCTATTAATGGTATAAACAGCGGTAAGAGCGGCTTCTCCCCAAAAGTGTTCAGGGATAGAAGCAGATAGGAGCAAGGCCCTAACAGTGTCTAAGATGTGCCTGTGTTTACGTTCAGCACGACCATTTTGCTGAGAAGTATTTGGGCATGAGCGATGAGGAAGAGTGCCATTTAGTTTGAGAGTATTAAGAAAGGTAGATTCACGATATTCTATAGCATTATCAGAACGAAAAATTTTTATGTTGCGAGAAAATTGGGTTTGAATCATCCGTTGAAATTCAGAGTAAATTTTCGGAAGTTCAGACCGATTTTGTAAAAGATAAAGCCATGTGTATCGAGAAAAATCATCCACAAAAATGACAAAATAGCGGGATCCACCCATGGTGGGAATAGGCGCAGGGCCCCAAACATCAGAATGCACCAAATCAAAAGGAGCAGAAGAAACAAATGTACTATTATTAAAAGGTAAAGCACTTTGTTTTCCAAGTTGACATGCAACACAATCAAAAGACTCAGACTCAACAGACCCTAATTGACCACTTGTAGCTAAAGAGCGAATACGAGAAATAGATGCATGTCCTAAACGAGAGTGCCATAAACTGAGGGTGGTAGAAGGAGACCGAGATGGAGTGGCAGCTGACACAGCAGGAGGAAGATGGAGTGATGAAAGCTCAAACAGACGTCCAATCTTACGGGTGGTCCCAATTAGCTGTCCCATCTGTGGATCCTGCACATCACAACCTCGGTTAGAAAAGTGCAATTCTAAGCCAAGTTCACAAAGTTGACCAACAGATAAAAGATTTAACGAGAGATTAGGCATTAAGTATGTATCAGACACAGATAGCTGATGAGTTGAAACAGACCCGATGTGACTAATAGCAAGATGGGAACCATTAGCAGTGTAAATGGTGGTAGGCCTAGGTAACACAGATTTTGCAGAAAATATGGAAGAATTCGGTGTCATGTGATTACAACAAGCAGAATCAATATACCAAGAGGAATTACCTGGTGTGGTGGACATGGCGGTATTAAGATTGGACTTAGATAAAACCTGATGAATGAGAGCTTCGATTTCTGCAGGAGAAAGAGTACTGGGTTGGGGTGCAATATCGGTGTAAGGCATATCTGATGTATCAGTATGAGTGACCGCAGCAGCCTTATGACTAGGAGCTCGATGATTCCCACGAGAAAGTCTTTTCCTGCATTCACTATATCTGTGGCCAAACTTCTGACAATAGTGGCACTGGATGTTCCGATTGGATGAGGAAGACCCGGCAGGAATAGGAGCACGCGCATTGCGGGATGCAGTGGCCATGACCATCTCAGAGGTGTGTAACTTCATAGTAGAGAATCGAGTCTCTTCTGAAACAAGTTCACTAAGAGTACTCTCCAAAGATGGCAGTGGTGAGCGGTGAAGAAGAGAAGCTCAAGTATGCTCAAACTCATCTCGAATTGCCGCAAGGAACTCGGCTAGGCGCATGCTATCGCGAAAAGCAATGTACTCAGAGGCATCAATCTTATCCCTCCACTTTGGCTCACATAGTGCTAATTGATTCCAAAGACAAGTCATTTGTGAATAAAAATCAGTAATACTCTGACCTGGTTCTTGGCGCATGTGATGGAGCTTGGTCACAATCTGAAACCGCTGAGCAAGATCAGTAGTGCTGTAGCGCTGAGCTAACATGTCCCAAACATCTTTGGCATT
>NC_081541.1:15158203-15194721 GCF_901000735.1 Corylus avellana
AAAAAGAAAGGGAGAACGAAGAGAAGAAGAAGAGAAGAAAAAGAAAAAAAAAAGAGTAGAGAAGAAGAAGAAGATCGATGAAGAAGAAGCTCAAGGAAGATTCTGAAGTGCACCATCTGAGATGGCAGAGATGTGCGATCTCTGCACCATGTGATCTCTGCACCCCATGGTACAGAGATCGCACATCTCTGCACCATGGGGTGCAGAGATGGTGATCCATCTCTGCACACCATAAACACATGTATGTGTTTATGGTGTGCATCACCTGCACGGCAGGAATTCTCAAAAAAATAATAATAATTTAAATTAATAAATTTTTAATTCAAAAACAAAATTTAAGAAAATTTTTTTTTAAAAAAAAAAATTAATTTTTTAATTTTCTGACGTGTCAAAATTACCACGTCAGAAAATTTTCTGACGTGGTAATTCTCACACGTCAGAAAATTTTTTTTCCTGACACCTACATTTCTGACACTCGACATGCGTCAGAAACGACCCGTCAGAAAAATTTTCTGACGTGTCGGACACTAGAACACGTCAGAAAACGCCTGTCATTAAAAAATGGTTTTTTTGTAGTGTTAGACCATGTAAACGGATTGCCAATAAAACCTAAATCAACAATACCAAAGGAATCCATAAAATTTTGGAATAAATCATTTGAAGAGCTTGCATAAGGCCTACCACCAATTTTTTCATATTGATTTAAAATCATATGAAAATCACCAATGCAAAGCCACGACCCATTGTAATTTTTAATGACTTTTGCAATCAAATCCCAAAATTTAAATTTGTGTTTGTTGTGAGGAGAACCATATATACAAGACAATAACCAAGGTTGTTGTGGAGGATCAAAATAGCACCAAGCACTTATTGTATTAACATTTGTTAGAAAACATTCAAGTTCCACACCGTTACGGCATGCCAACAAAAGTCATCCTTTAGTACCACAAGGAGGTGCATGGGCCATCAAAAAGAAACCAAGCCTGCTCAGAATAGTACTAGCAACAAGAGGATTAGCTTTAGTTTCAGAGAAGAACATAACATCATGAGAATGTTTTCTAACCTTAACCCTTAGACTACGAATTGCAGAGGCATGGGTTAACTCTCTACAACTCCATGCAAGGAACTTCATGGATTAGGAGGGGGCCTAGGCTGACCCACCTCCTTAATATCTGTCACCTCCAAAGAAAGAAAATCTCTAGCAGCATTGCCCCTTGGATAAATTTTGTTGGCGGTCTGGTTGCCTCTCAAAGCCCTGAAAAACCTGCGTGATAAGGCAGGGGTCCCCTACAGTGGATATTATATTGGTTTTGCCTCTTTGAGAGTTAATACTAGTACTTTGCCCTTGAGATCCAGTAGAGCTACTAGAGTCTGGAGGATGAGTCTTAGTTGGAGACAATTTAATATTTGAGCTGCCTGGAATTGAGGTGGTATAACTTTGGTTGTGAGATCCAATAGAGCTGCAGGAGATCAAATGATCAAGCTTTGTTGGAGCTAGAATAGCATTTGGGCTGCCTAGAAGTGATGGGGATAATGGGTTATCCATACATGCTGACTCCATGCTTATGGGAGGCATTGAATTTTTAAGAGTTCTCAATAAGAGTGCTGCTATCTCCAAGCTAGTCATAGAAGCAGTACAAGGTGATCTTGGAGTCTTTATTTTCTTCAAGGACGTGGGGTAGGGTATTTCATCCATGTCAGAGATCCTTTTTTTTTTTTTTTTCTTTGGAGTTTGAGGGAATATTTGAGGGTAGAGGAGAAGAGGGAGCTGGAAAGATTGGGGGGGCACAATGGAATGGGAATAGGACCTGGGTGTACATGGAAGAGTTTGAGGAGGGTGTGGTTTTGGGCGGGTATGGATGATGATGGGTAAGGGAAGGTACATTGTGGAGGGGGAGCTGGAGAAATAGAGGTGGTGGTTATGGTACTGAATTAAGAGGTTGGTATGAAAGGACGAGTTTGAGGAGGGGGAGTTTTGGGGGAATATGGGTGGAAACAGGTAAGGGAAGGTGATTTGTGGGATGATTTACGTGGTGGGTTAGGTCTGGAATTTAAGTGAAAAGGTTGAGGGAACCTAATGGGTCTATAAGGGTGAGTTATAGGATTATTTGGAGGAGTCCTAATTTGAAATGGGGTAGGCTGGTTGAAGTTATTGGGCTTGGTAGAGGGGTAGTCTGAAATTTCTTGTATATGGGATATAATGGAGTCCATAGTGTATTCAAGCCCATATCCATAGAAGAAAGGATAAGTGAAATTTGGATCACTACTCACCTCCATGAGAGGTGACAATCGAACCTTCAGAAGAAGCCGTTGCATGGCCATCCGATGATAACCCATATTCTGATTCTTCCAAAAATGTAGTTGAAGCGATTCGAGGATTGGAAAAAGTAGTGGCCTTCAGTGATAAACTATATTTAACTTGAGGAGTGGGAGATGGAGGATCTGGACAATTGACTTTTTTATGCCCAATTAGTTTTATTATTATCTTGTAATTCAATTATTATCTTGCTAATTGATTTTTTTATTATTATTTTTCTTGTAATTCAATAATCGGCTTGGCCCAAAGTTGCAGTCAAATTATGGTTAGAATTTTTGTCAGTCTATTTAAATGTTATTTTGTAACAATTTTGAAATCAATGAAGAATGATAATTTTTAAGTGAGATTTTTGTAAGAGGCCGGTAAGATTTCTCTTTTTGAGGTGCAACTCATCTTCCTTTTGGCAGTGTGTAGTGAACCTTTTGCTTGAACAATAATAAGAAGTGATTAATGTGATATAAAATAGAGAGAAGTTTTGATTTTTTTGTAAGAAAAAATGAAAAAGTTATATTTTGTAGTGGGTTTTCTATTTGAATAGCAATAAAAAGTTACTACCATGATATAAAAAATAATAATGTTTTGAAGTAGAAATTGGATTAATTGCCAAACGGAGCCCATAATCTCGTTAATTAAGCCCTTTTCTCGATGTTCCACGTAAAAAACCAAAATAACAGAGTAATTTTAGGATGCCTACTTGTGTTTAACTAAGAATAATATAACTATTAAAATCAACATATAATTGTGATTGATCATTATTAAATTTTGATCATAAGGTAATTTTAATAGTCATATTATTCTTAATAAAATATAAATACATCGTCTAAAATTACTCCCAACAAGGCCCTTTTTACATGGTTGTAAGAAATTGTCTGGAAATCATTTATTTATTTATTTCTTTTCTTTCTAAATTTCCGGAAATGATTATTATTAGTTAATAACTAAGTAATGAATAAATTATGATTGGAAGGGGGAAAAAAAGTAATAGAACCAGGAATTGCCTTACTTGCAGACAAAAGTCTCCCAATCACCGACCAATCAAATCTGTGGACGATGTGACCATGAGCTGCCGCTTTTGATTTTTGGGTCGATTGCCTTTTTACCAATATATAATAATTGGCTTTTTCTTTCCCAAAGTTAACGTTCCTTTTTCTACACGAAAAGTCTATGACATTGTTTGATTTCTGTGGGATTATCCAAAACTCAGTAATTAAATATTTTAAATTAGATGATAATAGCAAGTAATATTAGAATATAGGAGTAATTTTATTTACCTCCACAAAGTTATGCGCATTTTTGTAAACATCTCTTAATAAAAAAAAATTAAAGTTCGATACATCAAAGTAAAAGACTTTAAACTTTAAATAGTGTTTGTCAAAGGCGCATAAATTAGTTAGGGTAAGTGAAATTACCCCTAGAATATATATATATATATATATATATATATATAACGGAAAGTAGAAAATAGAAAGAAATCAAAGTTCGATACACCAAAGTGAAAGATTGTGAACATTATAGAGTGTTTGCAAAAGGCGCGTAAGTTTATGCGATAAGTGAAAGAGTAATGTTAGGAACCATATTTTTATCCTCCTAAAGCTGATGTGGTTTTTAAAATCACCATTAAATTTTAGATGAATCATACTTTAATTTTAATATAATGGTGATTTTAAAAACCACATCAATTTTAGGAGAATTTTAAAAAAATAAAAAAAATAGTACCTAACATTACTCCTTGAATATATATAGTATCTTGATGCACTGAGTTCATTGTAACAAGAAGAACAAGAATAATATATTAAGATAATTGGATCAAGAACAGCAATTATTAATGATCCTAGGTGTGTAATTACTCTCACTTTATTTTTAGTTTTTTCATAAAAAAAAAGTCAACTTCCTTTCAAAACTATTAGCAAACAATTGTATTTACTTTTTTCTAATAAAAAGTTCAAATCTTATTTCGTTTTTATTTCACACTAATCACTTTTTATTTATATTCAAACAAAAAACTTGCAACAAAACTCTTTACTAAATACACAATTGAAACTCTTTTTACTAAACACACCTAATTACCCCATTGGTATTTTACTGAGTTGACAAAATCGTGAAAACATCTTCATCCATTGCACGCCCCACAAAATCACAGTTCTAGTTGACTTTCTCTCTCTCTTAAATTGTTGGCTGTTAAATCACCACTTGTTTCAAAAGTTTAACCTATAAGAAGTAAATTTAATCATTTAATCAAATATTTTAACATTCTTCTCCACGTATGGGCACACTCTTTTTCAATAAGTAAGGGAGACTCAACACATAAAATATTTAATTAAAATATGAGTCAATGACGGAGTTAAAGTTCGAATTTATGACTTTTGGCTTTGATACTATGTTAAACAATCACTTTTTTAAAAAAAAAATTAAGCTTTTAAGATAAATGATGATTAATATATCAGAGTCAAAAGAACATGAGTTTAAACCCTGACTTCCTCACTTATTAAAATTGAAAAACTCTAAACAGATAAATATCACAATTTTATGCGGAATTAACAGATATTTATCAAAACAAATATTCACCAAAATATGAACAATCACACACAAAGATTTTGGTGACGAAGAGGAAACCTTTTAGAAAACGTTCTAAAAGTAAAACCTGTAACGACCTAGATTTTAAAACTCTTATTTAAATAATATTAAATAGATTAAAAATATAATCGATAAATTAGAACAATGATATGTGGATTAATGATATTAAATAACTATTTAGTGTTAAAGGTATATTACATTGATTTTTGACCTCTTATGTATATTACTTCAATTCTAAAAATTTAGCTTCACTAATATGTTTATGGGCATAATCAAACCCAATCTAGTGAATAAATTATTTATATTGGTGTTTAGCGAAGTCATAAATTAATTTGAAGCTTTTCAGTTTTTTAGCCTAAAAAGCAGTGTCTTAATTTTCATACTGTCTAAATGAGATTAAAACTGCTAAAGAAAGATACCAAGGCTAGCCACCTTTGATGAAAGCTTAAAGTCTTCTAGTAATGATGATTATAGTAAATATCATGATTATAATGATTTAATTAGGCAAGTGGCCAAGTGGGAATGCAAATAGATTAAAGCCCAAGTTGAATAGGAAACTTTGTACAGGCCAAAAATAGACTCAAACGAACTCGGATGAAGTCGAACCAAAAATATAAAATGTTTGTCTCGGAGTCCTCTATCTACTCTCAAAATTTCATGTCAATCGGAGTACGTTTGGACATTGAAAAATGGATCGGAATACACTGCCCTCATTTTGGACGAAAATATCAATTGGTATAGAGCATGAAATATGGACTAGGTTCATTCTTTTGATTAAATACATCTCAACCCTTAGATCAAATGTGTAAAAATAAATCCTAACCATCCATTCTCTTATAAATAGAGCCTATAGCTAAATTCACTTTCACTTGAGTTTTTTACAATCTTAGAACAAGTAAAATTGTTTGCTCCTCCTTTCATTTTATTTCTTAGTTCTACTCAAATACCATATAGCCTAGATCTTTCTTGTAGTGTTCAAGCGTTTTTCTAAAACTAGCTACCTAGAGAAGATTTGGTGGAGTTTTACTTCTAAAGGATTATTGGGTAAGTGTTTCTTGTATAAATATCATGATTTATTGCTTTTATTACTTGTCCTCATTTAATTGTTTAAAGACCTAATAAGCGTATAATGTAAAATAAGGTAATGGAACAAGTGAATTAATAATAAAGAGTTAGTGGACAAAATCAATTAAGGACTTATAATATTATCTATATATTATTTACTTTACAGTATTTACATTCAGTCATTTCTTTTATGTCATTTAAATTTCTGTTCATATTTCTGGCGGTAAAGACCATTTGAAGTCATCCCCGAAATATGCATTTAACATTTACATTCAGTCATTTCTTTTATGTCATTTAAATTTCTGTTCATATTTCTGGCGGTAAAGACTATTTGAGGTCATCCCCGAAATATGCATTTAACATTTACATTCAGTCATTTAACTAGTTATATATGACTATTTTATATTAATATAATAAAATGAGTAAGTAAAGATGAAGTGATGGATAATAAATAAATATAAAAAGATGAGTGTCTTTAAACAATGATATTATTGGAGAATGAACTAAGTATTGTTTGTATGTATGTATTATATGCAGAAGTGGAGCAGAATACTACACTAAGGAGTGTAAGTATGGATATACTTACTGAGTACTAGCTTTGTTTTATTGTTATAGGAATTCTTATTTTGTCTTATTGATATAATTTTGCAATACAACTACTGCATAATGTGTCTAATAAAATGGCCTGATAAGATAGCCACCTTAAGAACAAGCTGGGTGGATTGCCGCGAGGAACTGTCGGTATCTCAGTGGAGGGGGGTATATAACCGTCCAAAAGGCCTAATATATAACTAAGCTGGGGCGGTGTAGTTACCAGCACCAAACAAGTAAACCTCTAAAGTGTGAGGGACATAACGGACGTAAGCGGGCTGAGAGCTCATGAGAAGAGGTCTGAAGAAAGATTATCATAAAACACAAACTAATCTGTCATTACGCTGCATTCACAACTCATTCATTATTATATATTTTAGTCTTTAATCTTATTTGTTCAAACTAGTCTTTTTAATCTTTATATCTAGGAAAATAGATTACTCACTTGTTTGCCTATGTAAATATGATAACGTCATCTTTACATAGATCTTGATGCAGGGATAGAAAGTGAGGACGATGGTCCTTTTACTGGTTTTGATGGTTGATAGATCATCTGCTGCAGGATTTATGCTTACTCTATGGAGCAAGTCTCATTTATGTTAATCGCTTTTATTATGTATGGTGATGTGTGTAAACTTAATAGATATTACTATGTTAATTTAGGTGTCGTCTGTGGCATATATTTGGTACACCTAGTGTGTACATATGTTGTAATGAAAACCATGTTTCTATTTTATTTAATAATATATCACCTCGAGGTATTTCAGTCAGCTCAACTGTGTTGTGTAAGTTATTCCTAGGTCATAGAAGAAAAGAAAAATAATATACATACTCCGCTGTAAGATTGTATTTTTCTAAAGTTGCAGCGTCACGACTTCGATATTTGCTAGCTCAAATATCGGGGCGTTACAAAACCTCTCCGGGGCAGCCAAACCCAGGAAATCACTATCAAAAGATTATTCAGAGATTACAGACAGTAGGAACACTTACAACCCTTTGCAATACCTTGACTCTGTAAGATCGACAAACCTCCAACTTGTCTCCTCGCTCACAATCTTCTTCAACGTGATTCTCCTTTATCAGACCCTTCCGATAGACTTCAATTAAGCACACAATCAATACTAACAAAAATCCTCTAAGAGGAATCAATTTGGCTCACAACAAAATAATCACTCAAGCACAGCCTCACACGAACTCTCTGGGGGTGAAAATTCGTACTTCTCTCTTCTATAATGATGTATATATACCCCCGACAAAACCCTAGACCTAACCCACTTAAAATCACGTTTTTGGGCCTAAAACTTACGGGGTGTCCGGACATGTTAATGGGCTGTCCGGACACGGCTTTGCGGAGCAAAATTTGAGTTTCTGGAAATGAGGTCCGAACCCGGGAATTGCGGTCCGGACCCGACCTGTCCAGTCTTCATCAACAGCTCCGATCGATGGGCGTTTGTAGTCCGATTGAGCTGAAATTTTGCAGGGACGTTCATAATACATGAATCTACATTATGAACGGTGGAGATTGGATTCTGAGATTCTATATCAGTGTTTGAGCCGTGAACAGTAACATCTGCATTTTGAAACTAAATTAAGCCAACACAAGAACTAACAAACTCCCCCTTTGGCAATTCAGTGACAAAACCAAAATGTCGAGCCAATCCCATCATCTCCCCATATTTACTCCTCATTTTTGTCACAGAATGACAAAAGGTCTTCATGTTTCCTGAAACACTTCACAAAATACATCAAGGCATATGTGGAACAAGAAGACATAAATAAAACTCATGATAAAAAAAATGACGTAGAATGCGTGATTATAAAGAAACATCAGCAAAACTCCCCCTCAATGTATGACTCAATTAACAACAGGAAACTGGAAATGCAAAGCATGTTTCTCCCCCTTAAAAGTTAAATGAACACACATGATAACACATCAATGACTCATGTATTGCACAATGAATATCCAAACATGCTCCAAATATGCAAAATATACATGAGACTAGAAATGGCTAGAAACTCATATTGCTTAACCCAAGCCAAGAAAATGTTCCATTCAACCCATGCTTGTGTGGTGTGTGGGTAAGCCATCCAAAGAGAAAAATTTTCAACTTACAAAATGAGGAGAAAGTTTCACCACCATGAGGTTTTGACAAGTATATCAAATCAAAAGTCAAACCTTATCATACTAGGGCCTAGCCACTCTCATCCTATACAATTCTCTTTGTAAAATATTTTGCACAAGTTTGACACAGTGAAATAAATTCCTTTTGGAATATGATCTTTTAATTTTATTTGTTTCACTATTTTGTATATTTTTCTCTTTGAGAAAGTGTCCTTAAACTTTTGGTGCTTATCACAAAAGAGAAAGCAGGAATTTTTAAGCCCTAGGTTCAACTAGCATATGGTCAATTTGAAAAATATGACTAGTCAAAAACCTCATATGGCTACCTAACAGACCTCACAAATAAAGTGAAACAAAACCTCAATTTAAGTTTAACTGTGCACAAGAAATAAAGCATAGGCAAAAAGTACCACATAAGCTGAGGCTTTAAGTAACCACAAAAACAAGTCCATTGATACAAATTTTCATCTCATGCATATTAAGAACATTCCAAGACGCAAGGAATTAAATTCATAAAAAGCAACATGAGAAATTAATGAATTATCTAGGTGCATAAGACAAAATAAAGAAAAGAAAGAAAAAAATAACCAAAGTAAAATATTTTTGTCTTTTTGTTATTTTTCACAAAAGAAATGCACACAAACAAAATACAATTTCAAAACAAAATAAAACAAAAATGCAATGAAAAATGAAAAACAACATGCTCTAGGATATACAAAGATATGCAAGAAAAACAATCCTAGACATGTGGGTGACTCACCTAACATAAGGTGAGATCATCACCACTCCCCCTCAAGGGGTGAATGGTATCATCCTTCCTAACCCAAACTTGAGAAATCTTAGGTCTAGACTTATGACTTTGCTCAAACTTCTCTAGCCTAGATAGCACTTCTCTCATCATTATGACCAAACCCTCACTTTCTTTCATAGAATATGAATTTTTATTTATATGCACATGAGGTTTCAAATTAAAACAGTGAGGTCGAATGTGACCCACTTTGCCACAGTGATGACATGTAGGGACAAACCTTTGTGAAGGTAATTTCCTAGGAGGATGCACGACTCTAGGTGTAGGGCAAAATGCATGAGGCTCAATGTAGATTTTCTTACCTTTATTACCTTGAGGAGTCTTTGCAACTACTTGCTTTTCTTCACTTGAAGATTCTTCTACTTTCACTGGTTTAACAAAAACAGTCTTTGAAGTAGAAGCACGGTTAGAAGACAAAGAAGCAGTTTTATCAAACCCTAAGCCAGATCTGTCGCTAGATTGCTTTTGAATATGCAACATTTTATCAAGCTTTTCACTAGAGAATTTACTCAAATGATTTCTAGATGCAATCAGATCATTTTGAAGAGATTTATTTTTAGCAATTAACACATGATTTTCAGATTTGAGAGTATTGCAAACAACATGTGAATCACTCAAAGATTTCAACAAATTATCCCTTTCAAGCTCAAGATTCTTAAAATCCTTAACAATTTTCAAGTTAGTATTTCTAAGCATAGAAAACTTTTCCATTAAATTGTTAAAGGAGTTTTGAAGATCTTAACCCTATTTGATTCATTATCAGGGGCAGACTGAACATCTGATTGATTAGAATCATCAGAATCATAAGATGCACCAAAAGCCATATAATTAGGAGTTTCTTCCTCATCAGTGTCACTCAATGTAATATTGAAAGCTTTTTGACCTTTTGGCTTATTACTCTTGAGGTTAGCACAATCCTTTTGCACATGACCATAGCCAGAACACTCATAACATTTTGGATCATGTGGGTCTCTTTCATTTCTACCCTGAGTACTCTCTTTTTGCTTTCCAAATTTTTTGGAAATTCTATGTTCATTCCTAAAATACCTTCTAGCTATCAATGCAAGTTCCTCATCATCTGGTGAATCCTCATCAGATAACTCATCAGAGTTCTTCCAAAGAGTTCTAAGGGCAATATCCTTATTTTTCCTAGGTTGAGGCAAGGAAAACTCATAAGTTTGAAGAGCACCAACTAACTCTTCTATCCTCATGGTATTAAGATCAGTGCATGACTCAATAGCAGTTACCTTCATTCTGAATCTTTCAGGGAGTGATCTCATAACTTTTCTAATAAGCTTAGTGTCAGAAACTTTCTTTCCTAGATTTATCATGGAATTTCTAATTTCACTAAGTTTACCAAAAAATTCATTGAATGTCTCATCCTCTAACATTTTAATATCCTCAAACTGAGAAACTAACATTTGAAGTTTTGAAGCTTTAACAAGATTAGTTCCTTCATACGTAGTTTCTAGGATCTCCCATGCATCCTTGGCACTATCACAATTTGAAATTCTGGAGAACTCAATTTGTGAAATTGCCAAGCATAGAGCATTCATAGCTTTGTCATTCACCATACGAGTTTGTTTTTCAACATTAGACCATTCAGTTGTCGGCTTATCTGGAGCTTTAAATCCAGATTCAATGACATGCCAAACGTCTATAGATTTTAAGAAAAATCTCATACGGGATTTCCAATAGCCATAATTTGATCCATCAAAATTAGGCACAATGTTAAGGGTTTGAGACATCTTAAACAAGAAACAAAGATCACACTCAGGAATTTAATCCTTCACGGAGTGAACCCGCTCTGATACCAATTGAAAAACTCTAAACAGATAAATATCACAATTTTATGCGGAATTAACAGATATTTATCAAAACAAACATTCACCAAAATATGAACAATCACACACAAAGATTTTGGTGACAAAGAGGAAACCTTTTAGAAAACGTTCTAAAAGTAAAACCTCTCCGGGGCAGCCAAACCCAGGAAATCACTATCAAAAGATTATCCAAAGATTACAGACACTAGGAACACTTACAACCCTTTGCAAGACCTTGACTCTGTAATGAAGTTTAAGCTCAGTACTCGTGAAGAGTGTTAATTTAAAAATGATGAGTTTAAATTAAAAATTACACGTGATGGACTTCACCTATTAAAATGAAGTTTAAGCTCAGTACTCGTGAAGAGTGTTAAAATGTTGATTACATTATTAAATTTATCTCTTCCTATCAGCTTAATCTTTTAAGGTATATAACATGTAATTTAACACTAACAATTCGAGCTCAAACTCTCCCGCATTGCTTATGCAAATTACTAATAACAACTGCCATCCTTATCCAATTTCATCTCCTCTTGTTCTTCCTCCCCAATGTTGCATAGAGTATCCAACGATCCATATAATATAAATGGCATATAAAGATGATTACATCAACACTTTTTTATTTTATTTTTTCTTGGTGTGTTTTTAATACATCTCCGGAAATTATAGATAGACAAGACTATCATGTCAACGTACTTGACGATGCTGATGGTCAATGTCTTCGCATGCGCATCAGGCGCTGAAACGGGCTAATCTTTGTCGGTGTCGTACACGTACACCAGCCTTAAGTCCCCGAGTGGCTGCACGTGATATGGCTCGTGTGGTTCGCATTTGTTGTCACACCCTTCCAAGAAACAAAAAAAAAAAAAAAAAAATCTAATATGATTAATTCAATAGTTGGCTGAAACTTTGAAATTAATATTGTAAAATAAACATACGATTTTTAAAATTACACTTAATATAGTATAATTAGTCTCCATATGATATATTATGATCTTAATAAAAAAATTTCTTGAAAGTTAATCCCACTAAACAATAGTATTAGAGTCGGTGATTTAATAGGGGGAGTATTAGGCAGATGGATTTTTATATATGGCATTCTTTCTTAGTTATTATTTATTTTATTACCCTATTATCATACGTACGAGACTTGCTATTTCTCCATTTTTCATCTATCTCCCATTTCATCTATTTTTTTTTTTCACAATTGAATATGAAAGACCCACATGCATGTGGGTTTTAAGATTCAATAATGAATTTTAAAAAATATATATATGAATGTAGATGAATGGAAGATGGAGAAATAACATTTTCTCTTATTATATTTGTGCCAAAATATTCTTCAGTATTTTACTATCATATTAGAAATTGTAAATATTCTAGGAATATTTTTTGATTCTATAATTACTGTATTTTATTGGCTTTCTGCCACCACACTCTTTTTTTTTTTTTTTTTTCTATTCATTTTATTTTTTATTTTCTATTTGTTTATAAAAGGATACAATTATATTTTTATATCATTTTTACTATATATTCTTTTGAAAAAAAAAAAAAAAAAGAGGAAAAAAAAAAGGATAAAAGTCTTAGATCTAAAATATTTGTAGACTAAAAATCAAGGTCTAAAAAATAAAACCAAGAAAAACATAAGAGGGTTTTAGAGTATATATATATATATATAAAAGAATAAAAAAGGTGATGTTTTAAATGTGAAGTGGGGTGGAATTATCCTTCTTGTGAAGTGTCTGCAAACTGCAGTCATAAATCCAACTCACATGGCTCCACTCATAAAAAAAACTGACGGGTTGCTGAATATAGCAGTCAATGTTCCACAATCACAAAGGTAAAATGCCTCGACAATTTGAGTCTGAAAGTTGACCTTGTCATATTAATAACCACACATAAATAAATTACTTAATAAATAACTTAGGCCCTCTTTCCGAAAGGGCATGCAAAGAGAAGTGAAGCACGTTAAGAGTCTGAAACTTCTGCATTATACCAAGCAAAACAACATCTTCACTCTTCTGTTCCTCTTGCAGGAAACCTGCGGCTCTCTTGTAATGCCTATTTAACAATGACTACCAACTCTTTTCTCCCAAGTATTTTCAGGCTTCTGAAAATCATCATTTGATGTAAAATATATAAATTAACTAACATTTCTATTATTCAATTAGCTACTGAGAAATCTTCCATTGGGAGGCATGAACATCCTCCCTCTTGATGGGTCAGGAAGATTATGCCTGTGACAAAAGCCTACATGTGACATGCATGTAAATATGGTGTCATCCATATATATATACATGCATAATTGCATATATTGCATGGTGCTGACTGATTTACTTTAATGGGTTTTACTTTCTGTCGAACTTGGGAAGAAGTCTAGAAACGTAGGGTTAGCTAGGCAAATATGGAAAACTTCTTTTTGATAGGATAGGAGGCTGGGTAGCCCTACAAGTTTCTGGCATGAAGTACAGGCAATGCCCCCCTCCCCTGCATCTTTATAATTAAATAATACAGCTAGCTCAGGAGTCGTGGAGTTGTGTCCTTTCTCAAGATGCTGTTTCTATCTAGGACCATGAGAGGACAGGAAACAGATTGCTCTTTGAGAGAGGGAGAGAGAGAGAGGCAACTGCAATTTGGAATTTGGAATAAGAAGGTATGGATATTAGGATAATTAAGTAGGAGTTGAGCGTGTGGGAAGAAAATGGATGGAACAAGACACTCTTTTGTATGTTTAATTATGTGTCTGTCTAAAATTCTTCAAGGAAATTTGATCAGAGAAAATCTAGCTTGAAGGGAAATAACTAAAAGTGCCAATTTAATTGAATACTTTGAAACCAATTCCAATAATTTTATTTTGGCTGCAACGTCAAGTGACTCAAGTCCAGAATTTTACATTATAATATTCTTTTAAGAAAAAACAGATATATCTAATATCTCTCAATTTTTAATTTTTTAGTTTTTTTTTTTTTAATGAATTATCTCTTCATTGATATAACAATTAAATTTGGCCAAAATGTTTCATACAATGCCAAAGATACAATTTAAAATCTTCACAACTCAAACATTATCTATAACATACATAATAGCTTATCAAGTTATTATAAGACAATATTTACGAAAAGTCATTGTCCTAATCAGTTTCAAATCTACAGCAAATTTCAACGAATCACGTCTTTATCCACTGCCAGGTCATTGATTCCCTAACTTCTTTTTTTATTTTTTTATTTTTTATTTTATCTATCTACTAGTGCTTTATCAATCGCAATCCCCTTTTCTACCTTTACCATAATGATAATTCTTCTTTATGCCTGATAACTTCTCCGTCATCAGGTGTATAGTTTGCTCTTAGAGAAGGAACCATAAAAAAATTAAAATAAAAAGGACCGGAAACCAATTCCGTTATTCTTAAGGATTTGTGACAAAAAAAACCTAAGAAAACGAATAAAACTTCATCCCATAGATCGCAACTAAAAACAGATATAGAGAGAATATATTCTTTTTTAAAAACAATGAATACAATAACAAAAACCCAATACATCCTCACGCATTCCACGTACCATTGCCGACCAACCACGTGCCGCTAGAATGCACCCGAAGACCATTGACACATGTGTTCTGGTCGATTTACAGTGGAGGCATGAAAAATGAGGGGGAAGGGAGAAGGGGAGGGGCGTGGAGGAGGGAGCCGCACTCTCCCACCCCCACCCTCCCTCCACCCCTCCCCACTCAATTACCTACTACCTCATTGTCAATTTAATTTATAAACTATCAACAAAATGTTAATAGTCTTCTTAAGGCTAGGAAAAAAAAAAATTATCATAATTTTTTTTAATAAGACAAAAATAATCTTATAAATTTAAAAAAAAAAAAAAAAAAAAAAGAAAAAAAAAAGGATGGTTTTTGAACCATCGAAACAGACAGAGGAGTGTTTTAAAAAAAATTATGAAGGGTATTATATGTGTGTGTAAATCTTGTTTAATGGTTGTGCACTTAGATTGAATTTCTAAGTCAATTTTCTCTCAAGTTGTTGTTGTTGTTATTATTATTATTTTTTTAACAGAATCTTCTTCATTGATAAAATATATCGGAAACATATTGCTTCCTGATTACAATACCATAAATACAATTTGAAATTTTTTCAAGCCAAACATTATCTATGATATTCGTAGTGGCTTCTCTAGCCAACTCGTGAGCTGCTGAGTTTGTGTCCCTTTTAATATGTTCAATCATGCATGATCACAGCAACCGCATATGTTCTTGGATACCTTTTACAATATGCCGAAATTGATTCCAATTTTTGTGCTTCGCTTTAATAGCATTTACAATTTGCAAAGCATCTCCGCCATAATCACATCATAAAAATTCATCTCCCTACAAAATTCTAGTGCCAGTAAGGCTGCCAATTCTCTCAAGTTGCTTTTAGAGCCCACTCTTCAATTAGGCTAATTAGGAGCCCCTTAGAGTTTCAATAAAATAAGGTTCCAAATAGTACAATTCATACTCATTCGGTCATTCCATAAAAAAATATATATATATACAACTTTACACTCAAGAAAGACTTCCAGATTTGAATGAAGAAAGGTTTTCTCTCTAGCAACATTTAGAGAAGAAGAGATAGTTTTTCCAGATTTGAATCTGTGAAAGAAAGCGTTCTGGTTATTTTTTTGAGTATCCCATTTCAGTATGGCGGATGAACTCCCCAAACTTTGGGAAAAATTCACTCTTACAGAAGATGAAGATGTGGAACTCGAAATTCCGGGGGAACAGTTTCAAGAGTTAGCTTCACGTGGCCAGGCATGCATCGTTGGTAAACTGTTAACGGATCGACTGGTCAGTAAAGAAATCATCAAGGATTCTCTCTCGCACTGGTGGAAGCCCATGGGTGGTCTCTCCTTTAAGGTTATTGGAGACAACCTTTTCCTGTTCGATTTCACCAATAAGGAGGACAAGGAACGTGTATTGGAAGGGACGCCATGGGTGTTTGAAGGGAATTTGTTTCTCATTGAAGATTTCGATGGCTCTTTTGCTCCAACAGATTTCACGTTTGACCATGCTGCTTTCTGGGTCCAAATGAAAAATCTGCCTCTAGCTTGTATGGGATGAGAGATAGGACAAATGATTGGGGCCTCGGTAGGGGTAGTGGAAGCCATTGACACGGATGGAGAAGGGCTAGGGTGGGGCGAATCGTTACGGGTTAAAATCGTACTTGATCTAACGAAACCACTCCCGAGAGGAAGGAAAATAAAAATTCAAGGAAATGTACGTTGGATTATCTTTCAATATGAGCGCCTCCCTAAGAGATTTTGCTACAACTGTGGAGTCATAATCCATGGTAAGTCTGGCTGTTCCCGACGAAGTTCCCTCTGCCTTCAAGAGCATGAGTATGGCCCGTGGTTAAGGGTTGCTTCTCCAACCAGACTATCCGAAAAAAATCAAGGGAGATCTACAATGAGGGGAGCACATACTCAAGGAACGAATGGAAAGGGAGGCACTGAAACTCATTGGGAGAGAGGTTACCAGAGTGATCGGAAATGGGCGGAATCCGACGGGGATGATGTTGGCGGCGCCGATGAAGCTTCTACGAAGGTGGGTGCAAACCCTAGCTCCCAAAACAGAGAAGGCGGAATTAGAGGCGTGTCTCAAGGGGAATGTTTCATAAAGGAAAAATCTGTACAAGGAAAGGAGAGCGCCTCTGATTATGATGTATTAAGAAGGGAGGATTCGCGGACAGCACCATTGGAGCAAAGAGTTCCCAAGAAAGGAAGGTGGAATGAGGCGACACGTAGCTTTTCCTTGCATACATCTCCAGGACATGTTGGGAGTCAGCAAGATAGTGGATTGGTGGACCAGCTCTTTATGGGCCCTAATGGAATTAGTAGGAGCCCTATGGACTCACAGCAGTTTAAGGGCCCAATTTTCTCCAAGGTTGCAAAAGCTGTACATGAAAAACAAGGAGGATTCAAATAGGGGGGCAGGGGATTTGGTGCCAGATAAGAAACAAAAAATGGTGTCGTGGAAGCGTAAGGCCTATGGTGACAACGACCAAGAGGAGCTCCCAGCGCCACTAAAAGACCAAAAGAAAAAAGGAAATGTAAACAGTGATTTAAAACCCACTAGGGAGAATCCAAAGGGACTTTGTATGAATGGTTCGGATAAAGAAAAGTATGGATCGGGGATGGCGGAGGCTGTGGAACAGCCCCGCCGACCGCAATAAGAATCATTAGTTGGAACTGTCGAGGGCTTGGGAACCCTCGTATAGTTCGAGAACTTTGCCGGTTGGTGAAGCTAAAGAGACTCACTGTGGTCTTCCTTATGGAGACCAAATTACATCGAGAAAAAATGGAGGTAATTCAGTGGAAACTCAATTTTCAAAATATGTTTGTAGTAGACTGTGTGGGCAAGAGTGGTGGTATGGCTTTACTTTGGGGGGAAGATGTGTCGGTGACTATCAAAAACTTCAGTCAACGTCACATAGGTGGTATGGTGCAAGAGCCGGGTATGGTCGAAGAATGGGTGTTCGCGGGCTTTTATGGGCACCCGGAACCCTCGAAAAGATTCGAAACTTGGGCCCTTCTCACGTATATTGGCCACCATTTTACAGTGCCATGGGTGTGTCTGGGAGACTTTAATGAAGTGGTGGATTGGTCGGAAAAATGGGGAGGTAAGACCCGGGCTAGGAGTCAAATGTTAGCGTTCCGCAATGCTTTGGAAGAAAGCAATCTCGCTGATTTGGGTTATGTGGGCCCAAAATACACTTGGAGCAATTGTCGGGAAGGAACCGAATTTACAAAGGAACGGCTAGATAGGGGTGTGGCAAACCCCGAATGGCGTACTTTATACCCAGAGGCGGAAGTCCGGGTTAAGGTAACCACTTGCTCGGATCACTTCCCATTGACACTTGTATTGTCGGGAGTCCAGTTGCATAGCCGATCAAAAAAAGCTTTCAAGTATGAGGCGAGCTGGGCAATTGATGAAGGTTATGACGATGTGATACAGCAGGCATGGATTACGCCACAAGATCAGAATTGGGGGAGTATTGGGGATAATTTGAAACGATGTCGGGGGGGCTTAGAAAGGTGGCAGGCCCGTTTGCATGGGAACTTGCATGGTAATATCAAAAGCCTTCAACACCGAATACTTTACCTACAAGACAAATACAGTGAAACGGTGGGAAACCAGCTAAAAGACTCCAAAGCCGAACTGCAAGCCCTTCTGGATAAGCAAGACCTGATATGGAAGCAACGTGCAAAAACAGACTGGTTACGATATGGAGATCGCAACACGAAATTTTATCATGCCTATGCAAACTTTCGGCGAAAATCTAATCAGATTCTGCAGATAAAAGACGGAGATGATAGGGACTGTGTGACTAAGGAAGAGGTAACAAATGCTTTTATAAAATATTTTGCTGGTTTGTTCACTTCGGACCATGCAGGTGATATGGACGCTTGCCTACACCCGATCACTAAACGGGTAACGGATGGGATGAATGAAGAATTGCTCAAACCGTTTGTTGGTGAGGAGAACATAGGGCGCTCCAGCAAATGGCCCCTCTAAAGGCCCCAGGCCCGGACGGATTCACTGCTGGTTTTTTCAAAAAAACTGGGGAATAGTGGGAGATGATATTAGCCAAGCAATTTTGGGTATTCTCAACTTTGACTCATTACTGACAACGTGTTGGCGGCGTATGAAACCTTGCATACAATGCACTCACGTTTGAAAGGAAAAAAAGGCTTTATGGCAGTGAAGCTAGATATGAGTAAAGCGTATGACTGGATAGAGTGGAACTTTCTTGAGTCCATTATGAGACGTATGGGTTTTGCTCCAAAATGGATCCATCTCATGATGATGTGTGTGACTACTGTTTCTTACGCAGTTGTGATTAATGGTAACCCTTGTGGTCATGTTATCCTAGAGAGGGGATTAAGACAGGGTGATCCGATTTCCCCATACTTGTTTATGTTATGCGCAGAAGCACTTAGTGCTTTATTGTACCAGGCAAATGGAGAAGGGGTCTTGACGGGGGTCCCCACCTCTAGAAGGGGTCCTCGGTTAAGCCATCTCTTTTTTTGCGGATGATAGCTTGCTCTTTTGCAAGGCCACTATAGAGCAATGGAATTCCATGTCGAATGTACTCCAAGTTTATGAGAAGGCCTCGGGACAACGATTGAACAATCATAAGACATCCATCTACTTTAGTTCCAATACTCCTATGGTGGATAGAGAAGCGATTCTTGCACTTTCGGGGATTCCTGTCTCTCAGCTTTTTGATGCTTATCTGGGTCTCCCTGCTATGGTTGGAAAATCGCGTACGGCTTCTTTCAGGGGTATTATTGATAGAGTTTGGAAGAGATTACAAGATTGGAAGCTGAAATTTCTTTCCCAAGCGGTTAAGGAAATTTTACTCAAGGCAGTAATCCAAGCGATCCCATCTTACTGTATGAGTGTCTTCTTGCTCCCTAAAGGGCTTTGTCTGGAGCTCAATTCACTTATCAAGAAATTTTGGTCGGGCAACCAAACAAATGGGTCACGTGTGCACTGGCTGAGTTGGGGAAAAATGGGCCACTCAAAAAATTCGGGAGGTATGGGTTTCCGCGATTTTCAAAGTTTTAACAAAGCTTTGTTGGCAAAGCAATGTTGGAGGCTTTGGCGACAACCCGACAGTCTGGTGGGTCAAATTATGAAGGCTAAATATTTTTCGGATTCCAATATTCTTGAAGCAACTTTGGCAAAACGCATGTCGTATGCTTGGCGGAGTATACTAAGTTCCTGTGACTTACTCAAGGAAGGTTTGATATGGCGGGTCGGGAATGGGAATCAAATCCGGATTTGGAAAGATAGATGGGTCCCCACAACCCAAAGCGGCCGTATTCTTTCTCCCCCTCTTCTATTAGGTGAGGATGCCACAGTTAGTCAATTGATTGATGAAGACACAAGATGGTGGAAGTCCCAACTTTTAGATACTTTATTCCACTGTGAGGACATCCAGAGGATCAAGTCCCTTCCCCTAAGCTGTAACAACCAAGATGATATTCAGATTTGGAGGGGTACCAAAAATGGAATTTTTTCTGTAAGGAGTGCCTATCACATTCAACAGGATTTACTGCTATGTCGTGAACCTGGCAGTTCTCATGGGACTTCAATGTCGGCAGTCTGGAAAGCCTTGTGGCATTGCATGTACCAAATGCGGAGAAAAACTTTTTATGGAGAGCTTGTCATGAAATTCTTCCCACACGAGCCAACTTATATAAGAGACATATTATACAAGACCCTCTATGTCCAATCTGTGGGCAAGAGGAGGAATCGGTTTTTCACATTCTTTGGCAATGCCCCTCTACTATGGACGTTTGGAGCATGGGTAACATAAAGCTCCAGAAGAGTGCTTTCTTGGGACCTCATTTCATTCAGGTGGTTGAGGGAGTCTTCGGTAAGTGCTCTCCAGAGGAAGTACGGGAATTTGTGGGGCTGGCTCGAAGAATTTGGATGCGAAGAAATGACGTAGTGCATGGGGGCTCATTTACCCCTCCATCAGTGCTTTTGAAGTTGACCCATAGTGCTCTCACTGAGTTCCAGACGGCAAATGGGCTGAATACACAAGTCCCTTCAGTTTCGGTCCACTAGCAAAGCCACTAGGAGGCTCCATTAACGGGTTGGCTCAAAGCCAATTGGGATGCAGGTTGTAATCGTTCCTAGGAATCCATGGGCTTTAGGATAATCATTCGGGACTGCCAGGGGCATTTGGTGGCAGCGAAGTGCATTTCCAGGCAAGGTTTATTGACTCCGGCGGGGGCAGAAATTACAGGGGCACTATTGGCTGTCCAACTTTGCAGCAACCTGGGTCTAGCAAGGGTCCATTTCAAAGGAGATGCGAAAGGGGTCATTGAGGCTATAAACTCGGTGAATCGTGATTTTAGTCCTCTGGGTCATATTGTGGACGATATTCGGCATGAACTACAAGGGATTTCTCAATGGCAGTTTACATTCGTGGGTCGGGAAGGGAATAGAGCAGCTCATCTTCTTGCCCGGCTCGCCGCTTCTACTGGGTCCGATCATTCTTGGATGAATGAACAGCCTGAGTGTCTTAGAGATATTATTTGCTTGGAACGGTCTATGTTAGTTTTTTAAGTTCGATCATGTATACTGTGAAACCCATTCCGCCCTGACTTCGCAGAAACTAGTGGGGACAATGGGGGGGTGTAGCCTTTGTGGTGGCGCTACCTGTTGTCTGTCGAGGCCACTAGGGAGAAATTGGGGCTTGTTGAATGGATGTTTTTTACCAGTATTGTACTCTTCATGTTTGATCAATATAAGCAACTATGAATTATCAAAAAAAGAAAGTGGTTTAACGAAAATACAATAAAATCAGATATAAAATTATATGACAAATGTTAGGCTTACAAACAAATTTTACAGAAAAACTTTTACAAACGGATGTTACACAACATGATTGGATATAAAATAAATTCAAATTTTTAAAAACCTAATCATGTTGTGCCACATCAACTTGTAAAAGTTTTTCTGTAAAATTTGTTTGTAAGCCTAGCACTCCTCAAAATACATACTCAACTACTAATATGAAAATAAAACTAATCTTAATCCTAATTGATAACTAACTATCCTCATTGAATAGAATTCTATTTTAAAAAATATTCTAATCCCCTCTTGACTCCATTCATAACATTGTTTCATAGCAATTTATTTTGTTCCATCTAATGGTATTGGTACATGGTCTCACGTCATTTAAAATTTCAAATTACAAGGCATCATATTCAAATTAAATGGAAATGATCTATTTCATCGTCCAGATTTTATTTTATAAATCTAAAATTTAAGATCAATCATGTATGTCAGACTAATACACAAATTAATAATAATTAATCATTGATTTTGAGTCGGCAAAATTAGCAATATGCATGAACACAAGGTGAGCCAATCCATATATGTCTACATGCTTGTGAAGAACAAAACTAATAGGTCAAGAAATTAACCTTAGCAATTGGTTATATCCAGCGCAACATAATTCTAGTAAAATATATTTATCAAAGTTACCTGAACCATCACAATTTTACTAAATGTGATTTTGTGAGAGAAAATCGAGAATTGAACAAAGGGATCATTTCTTGCACACTGAATAGAAGGGAGCCTTTTTCTTTTTTTCTTTTTTTTTTTTTTAATCTAATTAAAAGGGCAGTAGGGGGCGACCAACAATGACAACTCTACCTGGGCATTACAATGGTATAACCTACCTGCTGGGAATTGATCAAGAGGGGTCTAGACAACAGAAATCGCAGGCGCTCCCGTAAGAACAATTGAGCTATAGTCTGACTTAGCCTTACCAACATCAATGAATTTTCAAGGCGGCTAATGATAAGTGCTAAAATATTTATATTTTCAGCCCTTAACTTGCATATTTTAATCCTTTGGTTTTGGTTAATTAGGCCATTTTACTTCATTTTTGTATTTTCTTTTGTTTTATAGGCTTTTGGAAGAAAAGAAGCGTTTCTGGACAAATTCTAAGCTTAAAGAGCAAATTGGGAAGACCTAGAAGATATGGTTAAGCTTAGCCAATCATGGTTAAAGTTTAATCAAATAAAGGAAAGGATTAATTTGGAATTTCTCACATTGAAGTCTAATCGGATTGGATGCAAAATTGGATTCTGAACATGTCTCGGTATTTTGACCATAACTTTCCGCTCAGATATCCGATTGAGGTGATTCAAGCGCCATTGGAAAGCTAACTCAAAGGGATACAAATCATTGTGAAATATAATTTTCCCAATTCGGAGTGCCGCAAGGCCAAAATCACGTCGTAAGTCAGGACCGCAATTCTGGGCGAATCCTAGTCCGATTTGGACTTGGGTTTTCTCTATCCTAATTGGACTTGGACTTAAAACTCCGAATTTCGTAGGATTACTAGGGCTTCTAGGACTCTTCTAAGCTCTATAAATAGACCCCTAAGCCTCACAATTTAAATCATCCAAAAAATCCTTAAATCCTTAGAAGTGGCACAACTTGTGGAGAGGAATTTGGAGGCTACCTTTCGGTTCTTTCTTTCCCTTTTCTTTTTAGTTTTATTTTCATTATGTGTAACTAACTCTTAAGGAGGGTTAGATTGAAGCCCTAATTATGTTTATTTAATATTTCAATATTGGCGCCTTTGTGATAATTATATTGTGTTGCTTAACTTGATTAATTCCTGTTTTCTTGAATTCCTCATATGTATGTGATTGGCCATTATATGCATGTGGTATGGATTAGTTAATTAAATCAATTTGGATGACCGAGTCCTGGGTTTAATAAGAGTAACAAAAGATATCCACACCGGATTCTTGGGTTAATCAACATGGGGAACCGGGAGTAGACACCCATGCCCTAGGCCTCGTGTGTTTGTCGATTTCCACAGTTTTTATGCTTTCTTAAAGAACAACTTAGTAGACACCCATGCTAAATCCTTTAAGAAAGAGAAGAATTAGAGTAGACACCCATGCCTAATTTGTTGCTTAGGAAAATCAATAGCTTATGGAGTAGACACCCATGCCCTTAGGTTGGCAAACATTAAGTACTCATAATATGATTGGATCATTGGCATATTGTTATATTATCTAAGCATGATTAGTGGTGGATATCAAAGCCCTGCCTTTACCTTTACTTTATTTTTGTATCTTTTTATTTTTCTTAATATCAAATCTGTGACAATTTGATATTTTAATTAATTCTAAATAAAATCACAATCTCCGTGGGTTCGACCTCGTACTTGCTGCACTATACTATTGTTTTGATCTTGTGCACTTGCGAGTTAAAAATGTACTAAATATTATCTATTAATTTAGGTAGCATTTGGCACAACAGCTAATATGAATCAAGTTTGTGTGATTAATTTCTCAATTGTGAAGATTTGAACCCATACTCAACTTGTACATGCCTGGAGCTCATGGAGATTTCCTTCAGGCCGCTGAACCACCACCACTCAAAGGCGGACCCACGTTGTAAGGTGGAGGACCCTAGCAACCCCTAAGATTTTTTAACATCTATTCAAGGCAGTTTTACATGAAGTCCCAACAACTTTTTGTGTTTGGCAACCCCAAAGTTTGGTCTTGGCTACCCCAAACCTTTTGTCTGGCGGTTTTTAAACAAAACAAGTTGTCATTATTGTGCCAAATACCCACCTAAATTAATAGGCAAATACTTGGTACGCTTTACTCGCAAGTCCACAAGATCAAACAATAGTATAGTTAGGCAAATACGAGATCATCCCACGAGGATTGTTGATTTTGTTTAGAGTTGATTTTCCAAATTAAAATAACAGAATTTGTCACGATTTTGAAAAGAAATATATAATGAAAAAGTTAGAGTTTTGACATCCACCACTAATCAGATTAATTAAGATAATACTAAGCCAATATTCCATTCATATGATATATTTAATGCTTGTCAACTTAAAGGCATGGTATCTGCATCTTAAGCTATTGATCTCCCTAAGCAATGAATTAGGCATGGTATCCACTCTAATTTTTTCTTCCCTAAAGGATTTAGCATGGTATCTACTAAGTTGTTCTTTAGGGAAACATAATTCTATGGAGATCAACAAACACATGAGTCCTAGGGCATGGTATCTACTCTTAGTTCCTCACGTTGATTAAGCCAAGAACCCATGATGGGGTTCTTTTGTCACTTTATTAAGCCCAAGATTCGATCATCTAAATTGACTTAATTAACAAATCCATACCATATGCATATGAGGAATTCAATCACATAGAACATAATCAATTGAAATAAGCCAAAATATGATTGAAACAAAGGCACTAGTATTTAAATCTTAAAAAAAAAATGATTAGGGCTTCAATCTAGCCCTAACAAAGAGTTTAGTTGCACATAATTAACTAAAACTAAAAAAAAAAATAGGAAAGAAGAAACCGAAAATGCTTTTTGAAGTAGCCTCCAATTTCTCTCTGGAATTCTGTGTTTTTCCTAAGAGGCCTAGATGTCTATTTATAGGCTTTTGAAAAACCTAAAAGCCTTAGAAAACCTAATAAAATCGGAGGACAGGCTTCTAGTTCAATTAGGGATTGGAAAACCTAATTTTAAGTAAAAAAGAAGTCTTTCCGCATCTGGGCTGCCAGAGTGCACTCGATCGCAATGTCTTACGCTTGATCGTAGCTTGCGCTCGAGCTTAGGTGTGGTGCACTCGATCCGAGCTCCACCTTTTTCCAAAATTGGTCTTTTATACTCGAAACTTCCATCAATGCTTCATTTTCCTTCATTTTCCTTCAAACACCTAATAACTGGTCATTTAGAGTTATTTCTATGTTTGCTTATTTAGGAGTAATTAGGGACTTTCTCTTCCCTATTTGTTATTTTCTTTCTTTCTAAATTTTCTTTTCAATCTCCAATGCTTAGTTTATGTTACTATTATACGTTGTCAGAATAATCTTAATTTTGCTGGAATCAAGATGACTAATTAGTTGATTATAATACTCCAACCACAACCACATGCACATTTACATACTGCCACAAATTAATTAAGTGTTGCATCCAAATTATATCTATCATACAATGTCCCTATTTGGATTAGCTCAATTTATTAATTAATGATCAGGAAATTAGATTCACCGCCCAATAATTAAGCTGCACAGAGAATACTTTTAGTGGGGGTTCAAACCTCGAGAGGTTGGATCCTCGAGGCTCCCCTTTACTTAGTTCATGTTAGCTGGGGTAGGTTTTATTTTTTATTTTTTTTATTTTTTTTAAAGTAAGTCATGCATGCATGATTAACACGTTCTTAATCAATTAATTTGGATAACATGATCAACTTAATTCGGCTTATGGATCAAGATGATTGATTAATTATAAATTAATAATACTCCATTGATCCAATTAACCACATGCACATACAGCCACAAAGTAGTACGATGATCGATGCAATGCATGCTGGGTATTTTTAACTAACTACTTAATCAATTTTGACAAGTACTTTATTAGTTAATTTGGATTAGGATTCCATGTATCAAGTAATTATTAATTTGGCTGAAGATGGTTGATTATAAATAATGCTCCATCTACCCACACGCATATATGCGCGCACACACACACATATATTTACCCAAAAAAAAGAAAAAAAAAAAGAGAGTAATTAATGAATTTTGACACGAGCGTTATTTGTTTGGATTCCATCAGGTTTTGCTGATCAAGATCATGACTAATTAATTAATTAACTATAATACTCCTACCACATCCACATGCACATGCATACTGCCAGAAACGAAGTGGTGTACGTAGTCTCTTCCCTTTATTAGATCAAAATTATATCATTCAAATTCAAACTCCCGGTTTGGATCAATTCAATTTAATAAATGAGAGGAAAGATCCACCGCCCTATTACGCTGCATGTAGAGAGATTTATAGAACATATATACAATTAATAAGATAAGATAGAAAATACCCAACTAATCATAAAACTATTTTTAAAACATCTCATCTTAATCCTAATTGATTTATAACTACTGATTAATCCTTATTCAATAAAATTCTACTTTAAACATAGATTCTAATCCCCTCTTATCCATAACAGTACTATTTCCCACTAAAAGAAAAAACGAGCCATGAGAGAAATAATATATATTGAATAGAAAATAAACTTTGGTTGAGGTCAATGATAATTGGTGAGCCTCATTTATTGTATTTGGTATGAATCTTTAAGAACAATTTCTAGTGTTTGAAGCTTTGAGCTATATATAGATTTGTGCATTTTAAGGGAATTGTATGCACCTTTGTATGAACAGATAAATACTGATTATATATCACGTAAATGCTCTGCATTCTCGACAATTTGCTTAAATTGATGCTTAAAAATGTTGTTATTTCCTGCGGAGATCTAATAATCTTTCTGCAAAGTAATTAATCCCTATCCATTTTTCATTTGTTTGGACTATTCAAAGGAATTAAGGCAGTAACCTCAAATAAGGCAAGAAATGGAGAGATTTATTTTTTCCACTTTTCGTCTACAACGAACAAAAAATAAGTTGGTTATGAATTTTAGACCATTTACTCCCATGACATCTTCAAAAAGTACATAATATAGTAAATGAAATTAAGAATAATGTCATTACAATGATAAGAAAGACATGTAAACACGGTCCTGTCTGAAACACAAACAACTTTTTCCCCTCTATGAAACTATATTCCAGAAAGGCATCCATGCATGCTTAGTTATCGGGCTACAAATTGGGAGATTGTTGTGTCATTAATAGAAAAAATTTCTAGCGGCAACCTAGATTTATTTTCCTCATCTTTGTTTCTTTTTGTAGAAAAAGCTGGCACTTTAGGAATTGTAAGAGGAGCAGTTTCACGTTTTAGCATTGAAGAAACCTCCAATATGGATGGCCTATCAGCTGCATTTTTCTGAACGCACAGAAGAGCTATTTGCAAGCGTCTGATTAGTTTACATGATGAAAGTGTATCATCCTGAGATGGATCTATAAACTCCATGCCTTTGCATGATTTCCATAGCTCATATGCCTGAGAGAAATGAAACCATGATGTCAATTTTGCTGTTCATAAAACACAGAACTTAAAAAAAGGACAAAAGACAAAAGCATGATTAAACCAACTTACGTAGTCTAGGAGGTTTAAATTTTCATTTGCACCATAACAACATGCATTCTTCTTCCTACTTATGATGTGTAGGAGTAGAACTCCAAAGCTATAAACGTCAGATTTGATAGAGTATAAACCTCGTTTAACGTATTTAGGAGGGATGTAACCACAGCATGCAACATTAATTATTGATTATACATATAACTATTAATTATTTGATTAGAATGCTTAAATTACTAAACATTCCAATGACCTCTAGTATAAATCGCTAGCATGAATTTGGGATAAATTTTCATAGATGAAGCCACGATGAAGGCTTGGAAGAGATTTTGAGTGGAAAACCGCATGGCGGCTACAGACTGAGATTCGTCAAAAAGAAAATGCCATAAAAGATGTTTACTAAAGACCACAGAAAAGTGACTCTGGAAAATAAATATCCTGCAACGCAGCAGCATATATGAGATATATAGGTCATTTTTTTTTTTAAGTTTTAATAGTATATATTACCATATACCGAATATGTTACTAAAGAATTTAATAAAACCCATGTAAAAAAACAAATGATTTCCATATTTTTTTTAATTTTGTATTTTTTTTTAAAAAAAAGTTTTCCGTATGGTTTGTTCGAGCTCTTAACTCCCTCTTGATAGGGTTTGTGCATCCCTAACGACCTCTACTATAAATCCCATTCCCTAATGCGTACAATAGTATCATTTACCTTTCTTTTTAATTAAATATTTCATTCATGCCTTGAGCCTTAATTACTTATTAAAGGGAAGTGTTAAAATATTAATTAAATAATAAGTGACAAATTAGAACATATGTTGGCACATAATTTAAATTTTAAGTGACGTACCACTATATATGACATAATTAATAAGATGTAATGCATGAATGTCATATGAGGAAGGTCAGAGTTTTCGTCCAAACTAAAAAAAAAAACAAGATATCTTTATTAATGACTTTTTATTCCAAATAACAGATCGATGGATCCGTTCAAATTGCAAAAACAACAGGCTAGCTAGGATACTGGCAGACAGTATCAAGGAAACAAAACAACAGGCTAGCTAGAATACTGGCAGACAGTATCAAGGAAACAAAACAACAGAACTGCAGATAATAAATTGACCTTGCAATGTGTACACAAGTACTGATGACTGGCCCTTATTGGATCTGGATAATATATAGAAGCTAGCTTCTAATTAAACACGTGCGACATCTTCGTCGTTCCATGCAAGGGAAGCTGCGAGAATATATATTAAGAGTAAAAATGAATTAATACACGTACGTGTATATATATATATATATAACTAGATTACAAGAAGTGAGGTTTATAGGATGGTTAATTAATGATAGATTGAAGAGTAGAAATTGAAAGAGAAATATATAATAATAATAATAATAATAATAATAATAATAAAAAAGTAGGTAATTAATTATAAATTACCTTGGTTTGAAAGAGTCCAGGCATTGTCGTCGTTGGCCACATGCCATGCAAAGTAACCAAGCAATCCCTTTGGCATGCCATATCTAGACTTATCAAAGATGCTATACTTACCATCATAGCCAATCCAATCCTTGTCGACATAGCAATAGTGTGTGACGTAGGAGGGATCGATCACTTCTACGGCACCGATGTTTATTATAAGTCATAGGCCATTACGTTGATCCGGTCCAAGCTATCTAAGATAGCCTGAATGGGATAATTAACTGAAGGCGTATACTCAGAGGTGTAAAAGACAGCTGCTGTTAGAAGTAGCTTGGCTTTGTCAAGGCTCTGATCGAGCAGCCTCTTCCTCCACGGCAGCTCGCCACTCTGTGAGGAGTGTGGCAAGGTTGGTCATCTGATTGGTCGCGTTGGGATACTGCCAGTTGAGGCTAAGGCCATCGTAGTCAAATTCCCTGGCTATGTCAATGGAGGTGCTAAAACAAACTAGAGAATATAGGGATGAAACTGAATATTATATTTCTGTGTATATTGAACTGTATATAAAGAGGCCTATTTATAGTTGAATAAGGCAAGATAAACTAGGAAATACCATCACAGAATTAATGTACAATATTGTAGAATAATATATATATATATATATATAGGAAAAATATATCAAATCAACAATTATGGTGAATATCAAAATATATTCAGAATATATTATATATTCTAACACCCCCCCTCAAACTCAAGGTGGTAATGTAGATGCCAACTTGAGTTTGGAAATAAGATCACGAAACCATCCAGGTGGATTTGCTTTGGTGAACACATTGGCCAACTGATCAGTGGAAGCAATAGGACAGAGACGGAGAGTCCCCTACAAAAGATGATGGCACACAAAATGACAGTCAATTTCAATGTGTTTAGTACGTTCATGAAATACATCATTATGCGCAATCTGAATCGTACTGTGATTGTCACAAAAGATAGGAGAACTGGAGGTCTGAGAAACACTCATATCATGTAGGAGCCAACGGAGCCAGAGGATCTCAGAAGTGGTGTCAGCAAGAGCACGATACTCAGTTTTAGTGCTAGAGCGGGCAACAACAGATTGTTTCTTGCTACGCCAAGAGATGAGAGAATCACCAAGTAAGAAACAATAACCCGTGGTGGAACGACGATCAGTGCGATCACCTGCCCAATCAGCATCTGAATACACATGTCAGTCTGAGTGAGAAGAGAAATGCAAACCATGAAACAAAGTGCCCTTCATGTAGCGAAGGATGCGAAGAACAGCCGCATAATGAATTGAGCGTGGCGCGATCATAAACTAACTAACAAGATGGACTGCATAGGTAAGATCCGGTCGTGTCATCGTAAGGTAGATGAGACTTCCAACTAACTATTGATAGAGAGTGGCATCAGAAAGTAGCTCACCATTAATGGCATGAAGTTTGACATTTGTCTCTAGAGGGCTATCAACAATTTTGCAATCGGTAAGGCTAGCTCGTAAGAGGAGATCTGAAGCATATTTGGCTTGAGAGAGATAGTAACCATTTGGATCAGAAGACACTTCCAATCCAAGAAAGTAGCTGAGAAAACCTAAATCCATCATCTCAAATTGTTAAAACTGTTGTAGGTTACGAATACCGACAGTATCATCTCCAATAATAATCATATCATCAACATATAGTAAGAGTAGAATGAAACCAGCATCAGATCGCTGGATAAAAAGAGTAGAGTCATAGGGGCTAGAAACAAACCCAATTTGCTCAATAGTGGAACTGAATTTGGCAAAACAAGCCCGTGGAGCCTGTTTAAGACCATACAACGCCCGGTGAAGTCGGCAAACCTTGTGTGGCGGATGATCGTACCCAGGCGGAGGCTGTATATAAACTTCTTCACTAAGATCACCATTGAGAAATGCGTTTTTCACGTCCATTTGAAAAAGATCCCAAGGACGCACAGAAGCCACAGCAAGGAGGGATCAAACAGAAGTAAGGCAAGCCACCGGCGCAAAAATCTCCTCATAATCAATACCATACTCCTGATTGAACCCCTTTGCCACAAGACATGCCTTGTATTGCTCAATAGACCCATCAGATTTTATCTTAATCTTGTATACCCACTTGCACCCTACCGCAGTTTTGCTGGGAGGTAAATCAACTAAGTCTCAAGTATGGTTTTTGGAAAGGGCATTAAGTTCTTCAGACATAGCATTTTGCCAAAGAGGGTTAGTATGAGCCTCACAGAAGGAGTGAGGTTCATGTAAAGTAGCAAATGCAGAATAATAGTGATAATCATGAAGATGGGAAGGAAGAGATGTTACCCGATTAGAACGACGAGGGACAGAGAGAGCTGGCTCAAGAGTAGATGGATCAACAGGCGGGCCAGAGTCATTGGCGTCGACCGTCTGAATGTCGTCTGGAGAGCTTGTCATCCCTGCATCAAGATCAATAGTGTCGGGGAGCAAATCAAACGAGACATTTATGAAGATAGGAGAAGAACTAGAGGGACTAGTAGGAAAAGACTCCATATCACTAAAGAATCTATGTTCCCAAAGGGTGACGTGCCGCAAGATGTGGAGTCGTTTGGAAATAGGATCATAACAACGATATCCTTTGTGTTCAATGCCATACCCAAGAAAACAACATAGGCGAAAACAAGGTTCTAATTTTGTTCGTTCATGGGGTAAAAGAAGCACGAAACAGATGCAACCAAAGATATGGAGGGATTGGTAATTAGGAGGAGAACCATACAGGAGTTCATAGGGGGACCTATTTAATGTAGTGGGTGATGGGACCCTATTAGTGGTATAAACAGCGGTAAGAGCGGCCTCTCCCCAAAAGTGTTCAGGGATAAAAGTAGATAGGAGCAAAGCCCTAACAGTGTCTAAGATGTGCCTGTGTTTACTCTCAGCACGACCATTTTGTTGAGAAGTATTTGGGCATGAGCGATGGGAAAGAGTGCCATTTTGTTTGAGGGTAGTAAGGAAGGTAGATTCAACATATTCCATGGCATTATGAGAACGAAAAAATTTTATGTTTCGAGAAAATTGGGTTTGAACCATCCGTTGAAATTCAATGTAAATTTTCAGAAGTTCAGACTGATTTTGTAAAAGATAAAGCCATGTGTATTGAGAATAATCATCCACAAAAATTACAAAATAGCGGGATCCACCCATGGTGGGAATATGCGCAGGGCCCAATACATCAGAATGCACCAAATCAAAAGGAGCAGAAGAAATAGATGCACTATTATTGAAAAGTAAATCACTTTGTTTCCAAGTTGACACGCAACACAATCAAATGACTCGGACTCAACAGACCCTAACTGACCACTTGTATCTAAAGAACGAATACGAGAAATAGATTCATATCCTAAATGAGAGTGCCATAAACTGAGGGTGGTAGAGGGAGACCGAGATGGAGTGGTAGCAGACACAGCAGGAGGAAGATGGAGTGATGAAAGCTCAAACAGACGTCCAATCTTACGGGTGGTCCCAATTAGCTGTCCCGTTTGTGGATCCTACACATCACAACCTCGGTTAGAAAAGTGCAGTTCTAAGCCAAGTTCACAAAGTAGACAAACAGATAAAAGATTTAACGAGAGATTAGGTATCAAGTATGTATCAAATATAGATAGTTGGTGAGTAGAAACAGACCCCACGTGACTAACATCAAGATGGGAACCATTAGCAATGTAAATGGTGGTAGGCCTAGGTAACACAGATTTTGCAGAAAATATGGAAGAATTCGGTGTCATGTGATTACAACAAGCATAATTAATATACCAAGAGGAATTACCTGGTGTGGTGAACATGGCGGTATTAAGATTGGACTTAGATAAAACCTGATGAATGAGAGCTTCGATTTCTGCAGGAGAAAGGGTACTGGGTTGGGGTGCAACATCGGTGTAAGACATATCTGATGTATCAGTATGAGTGACTGCAGTAGCCTTATGACTAGGAGCTCAATGATTCGCACGAGAAAGCCTTTTTCTGCATTCACTATACCTGTGGCCAAATTTCTGACAATAGTGACACTGGATATTCCGATTGGATGAGGAAGATCAAGTAGGAATAGAATTAGGGGCATGCGTATTGCGGGATGCAGTGCCCATGACCATCTGACAGGTGTGTAACTTCATAGTGGAGAATCGGGTCTCTTCTGAAACGAGTTCACTAAGAGCACTTTCCAAGGATAGCAGTGGTGAGTGGTGAAGAAGAGAAGCTCGAGTATGCTCAAACTCATCTCGAATTGCCGCAAGAAACTCGGCTAGGCGCATGCTATCGCGAAAAGTGATGTACTCAGAGACATCAACCTTATCCCTCCACTTAGGCTCACATAGTGCTAATTGATTCCAAAGACAAGTCATTTGTGAATAAAAATCAGTAATACTCTGACCTGACTACTGACACATGTGATGAAGCTTGGTCACAATTTGAAACCACTGAGCAAGATCGGTAGTGCTGTAGCGCTGAGCTAACATGTCCAAGACATCTTTGGCATTGTCAAGATTGCCAAATGTCATGCTAATGGAGACAACACAAGTGTTGGACAACCAAGAGATAATCTTGTAATGGATACTTTTCCATGTGCGGAGGCAGGTAGAGAAAGCCGCAACAGGTTCCTCTTTTCTAGCAAGAGATTTAGGTTCTTCACCAGAAACATACTCCCAAAGACAATGTCCTTTGAGCCACCTACTCATATTTTGAGACCAAGCCGGGTAATTGGAGCCATCGAGAATAATAGGGATAGGTTGGGTAATATCTTCGGTGCTTGGGAGAGTGGTAGTAGGTACGGCCATTTTTTTTTTTTTTTGGAATATAATCGGTGTGGTTGATGTAGGATAGGTTCTGTAAGCCTGGTGAGAGGATCAAATCTGGTGTGGCCGAGTGTATGATAGGGGATATGAGCTTGTTTTTAAGGGTTAGGATCTGGTGTGGCTGAGTGTATAATAAGGAATATAGGCTTGGTTAAAAGGGCTGAGATCTGGTGTGGCTGAGTTTATTACAAGTCTGTGAGCTCAAAAAAAAAGAAATAATCTAGTGTGGCCGATTGTAGTGTAAACAGGTGAGCTCAAAAGACAACTTACAAGGGTGGCGGCGCATGGTGGCTCCTTGATGCCCGTGCTTCAATTGGTTCAACAGATTGGCAGCCTCCGATCACGAATCCGAGATTCGTTTCTAAAAACGACTCAGGGGCGGCGCGTGGTGGCCAGAAATGGCGAGTGCGGCAGTTCAAAATTCCACAGAAAGTTGTGGCGGTGTGTGGCGGTGCGTGGGCTCTCCTAGTGGTGCGTACTTTCTACAGGGCAATAGATCGGCAGCCTCCGATCTGGATTCTGGCGTTACTTTTCTAGAAACTTGAGAGGCAAATTCTATTTTTATTATTATTGTTATTATTATTATATATATATATATATATATATATATATATAGTCTTTATACTGTTAACTATTGTCTCTCAGAAAACAGTTTTGAGAGGAGGAGGAGGGAGCAGATCTGCTCTCTCCTCCTCTCTCATTCCCCTTCTACTCCATGCTCCTACCCTACCTTTTTTTTTTTTTTTTTTTTTTTTGGTATGTTTGCAGGTATTCTCTGACCAGATCAACAACTTTGGCCTCTCTGCTATGTGTCCGTCCACCTTCCACCGTGTTGTGTCATTCACCTCCCCCTGCTGCTGCTGCTGCTTGCTGGTTGTTTGTTTGTGTTTTTTATTTTGAATAAAAGGTTTTTTCTCTTTAGATCTGCCCTCATAAGTGAGGATGAATAATTAGGTGTGAGAGGTTATCTCTCACGGCCGGATTAAATAAATTTTGTTAAGAAATTTGGCTACTCATGTCTTAGATTTAGTATGCTCGGAGCAGATCTGCTTTTTAACTATATTTGTACATGGATTAGCGGAAGATTGAAGTCATAGATAGCACCTGATTATAATAATTATTGTTTGTATCTATGACTTTGTAACTTCATGGCATGTGACTATGATTTTTGTAGAGGTTTATACTTTGTGCTGTAAGGGATTTTTGCTTTGCTATGTAAGAGCTTTATGTTCGTGATCTTTAATCAATGAAATCCTCATATTTCTGTTAATATATATATATATATATATATATATATATTCCTTTTCTCTCAAACACCAAGACACAAGGTCCAAAATTTTTTCTCTCTTCATTGCTTTCATGTGGCACCATTAGTGTCCATATTTGCACAACATTAATTGACAATCAGAGGATTATATCTCCTTTGTCCTCCATATATTTTATATTTAATTAATTTGGATAATCCATCACTTTCAAATATATATATATATATATTTCCTCTTTCTTAAGCGTAATTTTATGAAGTGTACGTATATTAGGCATAAAAAAAGGTTCATATTAATTTATTGACGGTTTCAAGTTTCAAGTACTGAAATGGATTTTAATTAAGAAAAAAACAAGAAATGTGATCGAATAATGGCATTTTATTCAAAAAAAAAAAAAACAGATGGAGCGTACATCCGATCAGATTACAGAAAGAAACAGTACGAATTAATTACCGCCAATGCCAAACAGTATGCATGGAGGCCAGGAAACAAAACAACACAACTGATAATTCGCCTTAAAACGCGCGTACAAAATTACTGACTGATGATTGACCTTATTAATTTGTGGACAACATAGATATGTGATGACTGGCCTCATTTGTTCCATGCTTGGGAAGCTGTGAAAATATATTAGTGAGTAAAAATTAGGTTTGGAAGAGTAGAAATCCAAAGAGAAGTTTATATATATATATATATATATATATATATGTGGGAGACTAGAAATCGAAAGAGAAATATGATTATAGTAATAAAATAATTACCTTGGTTTGAAAGAGCCCAGTCAGTGTCGTCGCCGCCCACATGCCATGCAAAGTAACCAAGCAATTCCATTTGCTTGGCATATATAACCTTATCAAAGATGCTATCCTTACCATCATAACCAATCCAGGTCGTCCCAACATGGCCATACTGCGTGACATAGGAGTAATTGATCACTTCTTCGCCACCGTTGTCTTTTATAAAATCGTGGATTTGGGAATAAGGTATGGGGTCACTTACTTCAGTCGCAGGTCCATTAGCATCTGAGGATATTTTTTGGTCATCAGCATTTTTCAGAAGCCAACTGCGGCCATAAAATGAAAGGCCGAGGACTAATTTGTTGGC